>NW_011371367.1:644349-652098 GCF_000150735.1 Paracoccidioides brasiliensis
AAAAAAAAGTATTCAAAAAAAGGGGGGAATTTTATTTAATCCCCCCCCCCCCCCCCCCCCCCCCACCCCCGCACCACAATTACCACAATCACAGCCAGCAATTGCTTATAGCCAGCCGGAACAGACGTGCTGTTATTGCCCCTCAAGCACGACAGCTGCTGCAGCTGCTCGTTCTACCCCGTCTATTGCCTTCTCAACCAGGATCTCGCTCCGTATGCTCAAACTGCACAGCCTCCTGCTCAAGCACCACGACCATGTCTCCAGATTCATGACTACCATCCATCGCAACCCAACGCCTCGTCGACAGATATCCACTTGCTGAATTCCCCGAAGGGACGATGATGGATCGAGATACGGATACGACAGAATCATTGCGTCCCGGCGTGTTTGACCCAAGGGTTATTATCGCTGGTCGTCGTCCCGGCGCACTATCGCGTTGGTGATGGCGCGGAATCGAACCGCTACCAGACAATACCTGCCGCATTTCCTGGTGTTTTCGCCTCGACTTCTGCTTCTCTGTCCGATAAAACTGTTGTGGAGCCCGATTCCATCTTTTGATCACCTTCCGACAGGGACGAGCAGCCATCTCTGCAACCTCCTTTATCCTCTGTCGATTAGCTCCGCCTTCACAAATAACCCTGCGCGCCCTGTACGCCCGGCAAACATTCTGCCAGTCATCGAGCTTCTCACACCAGCCACCCATCCCTTCGTAGTATGCGTTCGCCTGTTTATTTGACATCTCGAACCCCTGCGGAGGTCTTCGAAGAATCCAGCTTGCCGGGTCAATGGCGCCGTCAGGAGGTTCCTCAGCCGAGCCTTCGAATAATTCAACTGCTTTTAAGAATTCCCGTGCCCCGGATGACTTCCTGGCGCCATTAATGGCCACTCGCCATGAATCAAGTCTCGGTGCGTGTATCTTCAGACGATGCTGCGTGGGGTATTTGGGTCTAAAGGTGTTATTTTTCGGCGCAGGTAGAGGGTAATTGAATCTGGGATCTCCATGCTCCCTCCGTTCTGTAACTGAAACTCTTGAAACCGGATCCAGCACTGTCCACGTAGACCTATTTAACCAATGGTTTGCGAGTAGCAGAAACTGAAACGGTTGGCGACCAGGCTCAACTTCACTCGAGAGCCATTCGAGCCTGCGATCGAGGTCATAGATCAATCTAACTTCAGCATTGCTCAATAGAGTCTGTGGGCTCGCCCATGGCCCAACCCGCTCCTCTTGCTGAGCTTTTGGGAGCTGGAACGAGACGGCCCTATTTTGCGCTGGGTGGAGCGGCTGTCTTGGGAGATTACTGAATCCTGTGGACGGCGGTAATATTGGTTGGTGGATGGATTTGTCGGCATTATAAGGTTTTTTTCCTGGATGGATTAGGTTGCTACTTTGGGCGAGTGGGGATCGAATTGCATCCCCAGTTCCATCTACAGAGAGTGCGCCCAGTGAAACGTCAGAGAGATAAGCTGCCTGATGCTGTGGAGGCCCACGTTGGATACTAGGGGTAAACGTGGGCAATGAAGGGAATTGAGGAGTGTTCGTCTCGGGAGTGAAAGACTCAGAGGTACGGTTTCGGATTGGGATCCGAGAATAGTATTCTGAAGACTCAGACTGGTAATCAGATGATCTCAGGGCTTTCAAAATTCCTGATAGGGGGCTTCCCGGCCGTCCAGCCAGTCCGTGAAGGTAGGGAGGTGGTTGCTCAATCGGTTGGAGTTGCATATGTGCGGCCCAGGCTTTGTATTTCCAACTCAGCGATTTTTCCGTAACCACCGCAGTTTGGGCAACCACCAGATGATTTTGACCTTCGTCGGCCGGTACTATCGTTCGAAAACGACCATAATATAGTCTTGGAAAATGTATCGGCTGGACCGTGCTCCGTTGAAAACCTTCTGAAGCAGACTTCCTGTGAGCTCCAAGGGCGGGTATTGACTCAACATGTCCTGGGGATGTAGGAAGGTGAGACAGTGAAACACATCGCCTTAATCCATTCTGTGAGAAATCAGGTGTTGGTGTTCGTTGGCAGCGGGCACTGCGGTTTGAACTGTCCGCCGATAAAGGCAGAGGTTCAGCACCCCGTGAATTGAAGGGAGTCCGACCAGCCACCTTCTGTCCAGAAGTTCGACGGAAGCCGTTATATAACATCGACGGGAGTATTCTGTCATTGAAGCCATCAAGGAATATTGGTGATCTCCCTGATCGTGGGCGTTTACGGGCCTTTACAATTTGGGCGGAAATTTTAATAGAATTCCGCAAACCAGGTTTTGCCTTCGAATTTGTCTCTGGGTGGTGCTTTTCTGAATCAGCAGGACGTTCTTTCGACACTTTACGAGCCAAATCGGCGTTTGCATGCTCATAGCTCTTCAACCATCGAGGGAGCCAGCGGACATGCCTTTTGTCCTCGAAGTGTTGTTCCACAGCAGCACCTTTTGGATCCCACCATACCCAGTTGTAATCAGCATGAGACGACCTCCATGCGATCTTTTGTCGAAATTTCCTGTATCGGCTCTTCCTGCGCGCCCTCTTTGCCTCGTGCTCGGCCAAAGGAACCCACCCGTGCCACGTTTTTGCATATCGGATAGACTTACTATTCCCGCCCAGGACCCTGTGTCTGGTAAACCGACGGAGAAACGAGGACAACTTCCAAAAGTAAATAGTGAGTATGAAAATAGAAAAGGTGGCAATCATGATTGCCAAGAAGGTTTTCAAGCTAAAGAAAGTCGTCACTGGTACAGCTTCTCCGGTAGGGCCGTTCGCGGGGCGTGGCGGCAGGACGTGTGTTTGTGCTTGCCTAGTCCGAAGGGGATGTTTATGAATGGGTGCCATATTATTCCCATCATCACTGGATCAATCAAGCAGAGTTGCTATCTCTCCAGGGCCGCCAAGTTAGCATCCATCCGAAAGTGCTATATCCCCAGGCAAGATAAGGACAGTGACAAAGATAATCTCCCTAATCCATTCCCTGGAAAAAACTGTCTCTGCGACACAGGCAGGCAGCGCGTGGGATAGGAAACTTTTGACGACGGATCGGTGACTAGAGTTGACCGGCGTGAGGGGGGCAAAGCTGGATTGCGATGATACCTTCAGGGGGAAGCAGGCAGGCTGCAAAAATGCAGGCGGGATAGAATGTAGCAATTGTGGTATAATATTAATGAATAAAAAAAAACGAATCATTAGAGAGCGCCATTTGAGAATGTCGGACTCGAGGTTGAAGCCCCTTAAAAGTGCCAGCCGGGGACACTCATTGCACGGGAGAAAGAGCCATCCGCCACAACCTGGCGGGGGGGGACGTCCATACGTCGTCCATACGTTGTCCATACGTTGTCTATACGTTGCCCATACGTTGTGTTCCATTCATTCAGACTGAAGCTGGGCCATTTCGGAGCGCAATAGCGGGTATTGCGACTGCAGAAGAAAAGAGAGAAAGCCTGCTCAATCGATGATCTCTTGACGCAGAGGGCTCCGTCTACACCTTCATCGGAATGGACTAGACAGTGCTGTATATAGCCATATCATTTCGCAAACACAAGAAGCCATGCTCATGAGAATAGGCTCGTAGGATTCCCGTACTCCGTCGTATATGATATGTGTGACATTCCCGGAGTTTGTTTTCTGTTCAGAGGTGGAGGAAGAGCAGCCGTGTGTCCATCATTTGAAATTCAGCTTCAAGCCAATGAGAATATAACTAACTATAGTTAACTATGCGCCTGCGGAAGTAATCGCGGCGCGAGGATTTTATCTGATGCGTAGTTATTGGGGTAATTCCACATGGCTACATCTGGCTCTCTCTGGCTTGATAAAGAAATCATCCTCCACAGAGCGCAACAAATAGGAGTTGTCTGAGGGTTCTATCCATGGTTGTTCTGGTGGGCCTCGGGAAGCTGAAGACGGCATCCATGGATGAACAGCTCCCCGGTTGGCGAAACGCACACACTCTTCCAAGGTTATTCACCTAACTTAAACTCTGTCACTCCTTACTTCAAGACAATATCTATCCTCTGCATTTGCTCCATCCGATTTCCATCCATTGGAGTTTGTTCTCTCTGAACACGGTAAGGCTAACACCTGGATTATCTAACTACACCATCCGTATATCCTCAACTTGTAACTGTCAGAATGTGTCGTCGTCATCTGTGTTCTTGATTCAGGCTGATGGGGAAAATGCCTCTTCTTGAAAGCAATCAAGCGGGGATACGCCCAACATCCCGAGTCAGACAGGATGATGTGAACAGGTTGTTCCGAATTCCAGTCTGGAGAATATCTTTCGTGCGCTTGGGAAAGCCTCCATGGATTTTACCCGTCTCGTTCTTAACCCCAGCCTTTTCCAATAGCAAAAGAGCTTCGGGACAAATTGGCTATTGCTTCAGAACCGTCGGGGGTTTGACTTTTGATCAACACCCAAGGTTGCATCTGGGTTAATGCCCGTGGAATACGCGCCGCTAGAACCCTCCCTCCATCCCGGACAATATGGGACATCCCATCTTGGTGTGCCATAGTTCTGCCATACTGATGGATTAGCCCATCAGTAATCCCCAAAGGGATGATCCAAAATCCTTGGTATATATATCTTCCTTGCCCATGTTTATTGCCACTCCCTTCCTTTAAATTGAAACAGTAATTCAATGGATGTCAGGATGGAATTCAACCAAGTTAACACCGGAGGAGTCTGTATCCCTCAGACCAGCTCGGGGCAAACTCCGCTCAACACAGATATCCAATATAAATGGAATCCCCAATTGTGGTTGTTGATAGGGGGTCTTGCTACAAAGGGACAGCTTCTCCTGCAATGATATAAATCACCAATTCTCCCAAAGAGAGTTATTTTAAATTTTCCATTCATTCACGATAGCCATTACTTTTCAGCTCACAACAAACACCTGCGTCTCCTGAGTGGGCTCTTTAATACTATTAAAATGAACCTCAGTCCGAACAGAGAGCAAATCATCAATAACCACGAGTGACCCAACGAAACACTCTTTTTGGGACGTTGACGGGGGGACGGCCTGCCAGTTGTAACAAGACACTACAACTCCTTACCAAAATTCAGTATCAAGCCGCCGTTGAGAGTGAAAGTCCGCAGGAATTTTTGATAGAAATCGATACAGCGGGCCACAATGGATGGAGGCAGGGTGAAATCCATTGGCCTCTGTGTTGTCCAAAGATTACCATTTGTTGTCAACGGATTGACGGATCAGACACCCATTGCGCAAATCCATTGCGCAAATCCATGGCGTTGTGGCCGAAGCGCAGAGCAGCCTGCGTTCTATCATATCCAAGAGCGTCTGTATTCCGCAAGAAGGATTTTTCTTATTTTTCCTCTTTCTTTGTCTGTGGTGGCGAAGCTATAAATTCGAGTCTTCAAATTCAATTGCTTGGGCAATATTGTCAGATCCAGAGGAGAATGAAGAAGATGGAACTCACGAAGAGGAGCATGAAGAAAGTGTGTACTCTGTACAGTTCTTTCGATTACTCTGTCTTTTCTTTTCTTCTTCTCTCCTTTTCTTTACGAACCGGTTTACTCTCACACTTCCACCTGACTCTTAACACAATTCTCCTCGAAACGTAGCCTAGGCAGAACGACACAAACTGTCTTACAATAAGTCAAGGGGGAAGGAAGATTGCCAGCGACTGGATAAGGTTGCATTCAGGCGTCGTGCCTGTGTAAGGGGAAAGGTGACGGCAGCTGAGCCATACTCTGTAGGCTGCTTTGGTAGTTTGGACACACACTTGCAAAGTCCATTGAAGCGAAAACATAATCTATGTGGTGATGATTCCGGGAAGTCCCCAAGCGGATGGACTGTGTAGTTATTCAACGCTGCGGAGAAAGTGTTCCGGGCAAGGTAACTTGTAAAGCTGGTGTGAGAAGGAGAAATCCGTCTGCAAAAATAGTTCGTACTGAGAAAATATGAATGGTAACTACCTAGTTAGATTTGACTTGAATGAAAGCTTTACATATGCAAACAGATTAAGCAAATGATTGCGCTTCAGCAAATGCCTGCTAAAGCGAAATTTGAAGGCAAAATGTAGTGCTGCGAAAAAGTCTTCGAATGATGTGATAAGACAAGGAGACAAAAACGAAGTAAACTATGTCCAAAGTTCCAAACTCAAGACAGGCTGAAGTAAACCCAAGAACCGAGAGTTAGTTAGCCGACTGTTCGTAATGGTTAATAGTCAATCGGAAGCTTCCTTGTTCATCCGGCCGTTTCTTTTACTCTCGAGGCGGGTTTAGGGCTGGTGGATTCTGCTGCTTGGCGCAGTGAGGCTGAATGAGTGAAGAGTTGGAGCTGCCAGAGAGATCCAGGAACCTCGGCAGCAATAACTAACTACACAAGGGCAACTAGCCAACTAGTTTATCGAAGAATGATGATATGAGATGCTCTATGTGCCACACAGGTCCTATGTATTAGAAGCGCAGTGCCCACAAATCGTCTGTTCTTATCTTCGTCCATCATGAAAGAGTCGATAACTCTGGCTAAAGACCAGGCTTTGATCCTAGCAACGATAAGTAAAACTAACACCGCGGCTGTCCAAAATCCGCGGAGAATCCTTGACCCTATTATTGTACCCGTGGTCAGCAACCGTGTCGTCATAGGCAGGTTAAGAAGATCCTGGGTTATCCGCATCAGCATCATTCCTGAGGGCCACGGAGTCGCAATTCTGAGTCACCCGATAGGAAGGTTGAATTGCAATCTTCGAAATGTCATTGGCCGTTTCAATCACAAAAACTGTCAATGAATCACTGAAGTTGGCAGTCCATGAAAAAAAACATATTCCGGAAATCAGATCATGATGTGAAAAGTAGTTCGCTTATATTTTTGGCGTGATTATTATTTTTGAATTTTTTCCCCCCCCCCCCCCCCCAACCATCTTCTGTGGTGGATCATGGCCGGCCATGTGAAAATAGCCTGTTGGGACCATCAATGATATGGGAAATGGATTCTAACTCAAACTAGGAAGAAATTCTAGCTGTTGTTGGAATCTGGCCCAGCACTCTCAAGCAAACCCCCCCCCTCCCCCTCCATGGCTGGTATAACTAGCTGGTCAGAACACCGCTCACGGTCTGGATGGAGATTGGACATTGCATGTGTTGGTGCCCATTCTCGTCGACATTGGGCCCAGAATCAGCAGCAAATCTGGTCAACCCTTGCAGCCTTTCCCGTTTTTAGGCACAACTTTTCTTTGGTTCCTTAGTTTGTCGAATTCCATATTCGCTTGCAGGTCATCTCCCAAGACCGCTAAGACTTGGCTTTAGTTGGACGGGTTAAACCTTTTTTCTCGAGACGGCGTTCTTGATTCGGCATTCCATTCCCCAAACGGATGTTTCATTCGTCTTTTAGAGAGGGAGCGAAAATTGTGACACCAGCAAACGGCTCAGCTGATGACATTTAACTGGCTCGTAGGTCCCTGGAATGCCAACACATGAGGCAACTGAGGAAGAGAGAAAAAGTTAAGGCGAGAGTCGAGACACACCACCGAAGGAACCTACGCCACCTGGATGGAATTAGAAAAGGCATGGTGAATTTTCTGCCCATTTTAACGAAGGGGATATGGCAAAACAATCCTCACATGCTTCTTGCGGCTGAGTTATACCTCTAGAGCACTTTCTTCTTTCGTGGGAGAGGCGGGAAATTTAATGAATTAAAACCACTGTGGATGTCAGGAACATCGAAGGCATTGACTAGCTTCTTCTCTAATTAAAAGAGGTTTAACTTCTTTATCTGGTGCGCTAAAACTTTTCTTTCTTCTCATTC
>NW_011371367.1:652198-850605 GCF_000150735.1 Paracoccidioides brasiliensis
CCCCACATCTCTCCCCCCCTCCCATCCCCTCGCCTTTGATGCCCCCACTTAATATTTCTTCCCCAGACCCTCACTATTGGAGAACCCAAGAAACTGACCCAGTCTTCGGTCCAATTCAGTTTGCCCCGAAAGTTCGTTTATAAATAGAGTAAACATCTGATCGAACCTTTTTACTTTTCCACGGAGCCGCATGGGTTAATCCTAACCCCGCGACCCCGCTAAGGGACAACCCTGTCACATCTCCCCACCCTACCGAACAAGCTAATTTCAAGCCGGGCGTGATGATTTTTAAAGGATTGCGATTGTGCATGTCCGCTACGGGAAGTGGGCTTACTGAGGAGGTAACATAGATAAATAACATCGTTTCCCCCCCCCCGTCATATCCCCATTTTGTATTTACTTTTTCATATATTTATTTTATTTTATATATTTTATTTTTAGATTCTTTTCCTTTCCACTTTCTGAGGCTTCATTTCATTACTACAGCCCGTTTTATGGATTATGTTTTCTATCCGTTGATCGGGACCGCTATCTCCTTGCGTAAATTTGTTCGAGTACCAGGGTTCACTCCAACGAGGTTCCTGTCCTTTGGCTCACTCTGGTATCAAATCCTTAAGAACCGACGCAGGACGTCCTTGTCTCTTCCTTATTTCTAAATCTGCAGGCCCAGTCCTGAGATTTTGACAGATCGGGATATCCGTAGCCCTGCCTATCCTTAGAATTGATCCCTCGATCGCTCTCGATAACCCCACGTAAAGAAAGATAGCTGTAGAATTGTTATCTTGAACTCCTTCTGCTGCCTGTCGAGCCAGTACAGCATTCTTGAATGAAGCCGTGCTCCGATCCGAGATCAATCAGCTAGTCTTTCAACGGGAGAAATCCTTTCGAATGACACCCAATATTTCTTCTTGAATTCCACCATATAAAACACTATCCCTCACGGATGTGGAAGAAGAAGCACGATAAACGCATCACAGCTGGAGAAACAGAAGCACCAATTCAATCTCTCCTAACAACAACAACAACAACAACGAAGAAAATGTCGACTGCCTCAACCGCTACCCCCATAACAACCCGCCGTTTCTTCCAGCCCAAATCTCACCGGCCAGCCCCAATCGATACCTCCGGTGCCACCGCCGCCACCACCACCACCACCACCACCACCACTACCACCATCACAGCCAACTCCACCGCTACCACCAGTAGCCCCGTTTCCTACCTCCACTCGGGCCAGCGCACGAATTCCCCTCCCCTTATGATCACCAGCCCAACTCAATTCCATTCCCAAACCCCTACATCCACCTCCACCTCCACCTCCACTGCCCCAACTCCCACCAGCCACTCGGCGCACAAGCGCTACTCGAGCCCATACACGCACACCAAACGCAAAAGCAGTGGCGGCAGCAGTCTCAGTGAGAATAGACGGTTGTCGGGCACCGTTAATTATTGCGGGCGCCATGGGAATGATTGGTTGTTCGGCGGGTTCAGTGTGCGGGAGAGTGTAGGGAAGCTGTGGAATGGGGGCAATGAGGGCGATGGGGGGGTTAATGATGGGAGAGCGAGGAGGGAGTAAACGGGCTGGCACCCTCCCCCGGAATCTGTGGACTTTTGGAACATATGATTATTCGTTCTACTTTATTCTTTTTATTTTTATTTTTTTATTTTTATTTTTTTTTGGTCGTTCAGAGGTGTCCCTTGTTTTGTTTCACTTTTTAGTCTCTTTCGTTTTTCTCTTTGTTGGTTTCGGTAGCGATCAGTGATGGTGGTGATTAATTCTGTGAAAGGTTTGTTAAAGGAGTCGTGGAGGTTGAGTTTGGAATTGAGTTGATGAAAAGAGTGGATTGCGAGTGGAATGGTAACTCGCGGGACCAAGATCCAACGCCGGCCACAGCCCGCAAACGAGATTAATACATGGCATGCGTAAGTCTCGTTTGCGTCTTTATACCCCTATCCGTCGCTGAATACGGTCCACTAATCTCTCATCTCTCATCTCTCAGTTCTGCCACATTTTACAAAATAAATAATTCAATGAGTATGCTATATAAGCTATTTGATAATAATCAACAGATATTCCAGTCCTGGCCTGATACATGTGTATCGTCTTTTTCACCATACCACTCGTTAGCAAGACAGAACGAAGAAACGAAGAGATGAATTGATCATTTCAAATGAAAATGAGTTTGATTAGATGACCATCTTTCTTATTCCAACATTGGATGCCTTTGTTCAGATATTTACTTCTCTGATTTCATGCCAACCCCATGTGCATGATAAGTATCTTCAAATATAAGCATCATTATGGAGTAGCAGTTTCCCAGACCAATGAACCTTTGTCGATTTATGATTCTTCATTTATATTTTCACTCTGGGAAGATTTTTTATAGGCCAAATGGCCTGTCGGATATATTTCCGATAATAACTTACGTTGCACGCATAAATAAATCGGAATTAAATGGAAATATAGAAACATTCCGTTCAATGCAGGACAGAGCTCATAAAGATCGGAGGTTGAAAAGGGAGGGTGATTAAACAACATAATCAGGCAGAAAATGAACCGATTGAGCCAGTGGGAGGTCTCAAGCCAAAATAAAAATTAAAATATTAGAAAAGGTATAAAAAAAAATGTCAGAAACAAGGGGGGAAAACGAAACCACGTCACGAAAAATAAACAGCACCACAGTTGCATATTCACTGCAAAATCGCCAGCAACGTCGTCCTATAATCGCCACTGGTTTCCCCCCTGACCCTCTCAGCAAGTTCAACTTGATACATACGTTTATATGCAGCTTTAGCCATCTGCATCCGCTGCCCGTCCCAGTGAATCCGGACAATCCTCTCAATGAGATGGACATCCTTGGTGCCCCAGCCCTTCATCGCTTCCTCCAGCGCCATAGCATCCCGCGCTGCCCGGTCCAAAGCATTCCTCAACATCGCGAGCAGAGCGCTCCTCAAATGGCCGGAGAACTCACTCGCTATTTCCTTCTCGAGATCCTTATGAAACTGCGCCTTGTATTGCTGTGATATGGCGCGGAGTTGGGCGTCTGAGCGGCGGGCAAATATTCTATAGACGGTGGCTTCGTCCGTGCCGAGTCCGGCCATGGCATGGTTGAGGTTTCTGACGTCTTGGTCGAGTTCATGCTGTAGGATGGGGGCATTCCCTTCAGGTCGCGCTGCAGTCAGAATGATGTTGAACAGCGCCTTGACGTCTCCTGATAAATCGCTTTGGACGTCGGCTTCGAGGGATCTATTCTTGAATTCTGTTGCGTAGGCTTGTTTGATTGCATTTAAATCAGCGTTGGATCGGCCGATGAGAACGTCATTTAGCATGGCTTCATCGGTGCCTGCACCCTTGAGCGCTTTTCTGAGTGCATAGACATCCTGCAAAAGTGGTCCGTTTACCAGTGCAACAAGGACATTTTCAAAGTTGCCCGAAGTCTCGGATTTAATGTCTTCTTTCAGATTACGCCCCGTTCGTTTCGTGAACGTATCCTTTATAAGTTCAATACGGAGCGGGTCCGCCTTGGTGAGAATATTAATGAGAACTTTCTGTTTAGTTCCAAATCCTTTCATCGCGGCGCGGAGATCGTCAGCCTCCGCTGACGCATCACCCGGTGCCATCTGACCCGGAATGTACCCTATTGATGGCGTGCCTACATTTGGAAACTGTGCAGGATATAACTGCTGTGGAGGAACATGACTGGGAGGGGGTGCTCCGTATCCATGGAGAGGCGGTTGTTGTGGATAATACCCTGGTGGTTGGTGATGCGGAGGGTATCCATATGGCGGATGCTGATATTGGCCTTGTGGTTGCTGGTATTGCAGCGGATAAGGCTGAGGAGGATATTGACCGTAGTGGCCTTGTTGATACTGATACTGACCAGGTGGAGGATACTGGCCTGGAAGAGGTTGTTGACCTTGTTGTGGCGGATATGGGCTTTGGGGAGGATATTGGCCGTACGGAGGGTACTGTCCCTGCTGTGGAGGAGGAGCTCCGTAACCTGGAGCCCCCTGGGGAGGAAAACTCTGTGATGGAGGGGCTCCGTACGGCTGTGGTGGATGCTGTCCCGGCTGCGCGGGCGGGGGTTGGCTGCTATCTAAGAAACTTGGTGAGCATATATAATTTGTGTCAGGCGGAATGAACCATGGAAAGCACATACGGGAATTAGGAGCAGCCATGATTTTCAAAACTCCCGCTGCTTCAAAGTAGTAACTATTAAGCAAAAATGCGATATTTCAACTGGGTTGCCTGCAGAATGAAGGGTGTAACTAAACCAACTCCCTGTCCGAACTCGACGGAGGAATTGCGAATAGTATTTGCAAGTCACGTCTGACGGTAATTACCTGGTCCGACAGACAAAAACAACGACTGTGAGTGGGAGAGGCGTGGTTATTCTCAGATGAATTCTATTGAAATTATCTCGAGAGACCCGACAGTCAATATTTTTCACTCACGGAGGGGGTGAGATTTGCTTTTTAAGCAACATAATTCCCCACCGAGGCCACACCTAGTGAACCAATCCACAAATAGCATAACTAAGTATACTTAAAATCCAGAATATCTACACTCAGGGACAAATAATTATACTGGGATGAGAACATCTGAGTCTTGTATGCCTTGAGTGTGCCACAATTGTTACATCCTTGCAGTGTTCATGAAACGGCCTAGGCCGGCTGCTGGCAGTAAGAGTGATTGAATGATGAGCTGTTCAGTCAGCTCAGAAAATAAAATAGAAGACTCAGCAGTTTTTTCTTTAGTCAACCTTTCTTCATGTTAAATTCTGTGATTAAATCATTTATGTTTTTACTTTTCATTTTTTATTCACAATAAATAACTATATTCTGTCATTATTATAAGAATCTATCATTACTTCTTTATAATAATGATATTTAGTTTTTTTTCTACTTGATGAACTTTAATAACTTATTTAAAATTCTTTATTAATTTAAGTTTCTATTTTATAAAAATTTTAACTTTATTTATATACTAGTATAATGAATAGAAATTAATAAAAAATAACAAAATAAATGATTAAAAAAAAGTATATAAAAGTTAAAAATATTTATTCTTTTTTTAATTATAAATAATTATAATATTTATTTAATATAGTCAATATAATTTACAAAAAAGTAAATTATATATGTGAGTATATCACTTTTATATTCTGCTATATAATAAAAACTTGTTCATTAAAATATCAATCATATAATAATCAAACTTTTAATCAAGAAGAAAAACTTTTTTTAATTATTTAATTTTTTCCTTCTTTTTATTTGAAATATATATAATTAATTACAATGATATCTAATCGTGCCCCGCGCACTCACACCTGATGTGGGTGTGCCACAGCATAATGATAAAAACAATGTAATGATAAAAATATCAACTTCTTCATTAATCAATCTTCAAATATTAATATATCACCACCACCATGACCAATAAGATAGATGATCTTGAAAAACATATTCAGAGTGCCATTGAAGTCTATAATGACAATCAAAAACAGAAAATCCTACCTCTGGTGTGCAAATTTAATGTCTCTTATCAACATCTTTGAGTAAGAATTAATGAAAGAAAAACACACAATGCAAAGACTGCACTAAACAAGAAGTTTAGCAAGAGCCAGAAGGATGTGTTAAAAGAGTGAATAGCTCATATGAACAGAAATAATTGCCTGCCAACCATAGAGCAGATTCAAGATAATGCAAATCTCATCCTCAAACATCATCATACTGATTCTTCAACCTCCTCACCTGTGGTCAGCAAGATGTGGACCTATCAATATATACAAAGCTTGGATGAGTATAAAAGGGTTAAGCAGAAGGCAATGGATCTGAAAAGAATTGCTGTTGAGGATATTAGCTACATCAAGATGTGGTTTAACCATTTGAAAATCTTATTTCAAAAGTACATGTTTCAAACTTGTGATATTTACAACTTTGATGAGATTGACTTTCAAGAGGGTCAAAGATGTGAAGAATGAGTTATTACTGCTTTTAAAGACTTTAATTAAATTATAACTTCATCATATTCTTGAGAATTGATCACTGTGATTGAGTGTGTTTCAGCAGATGATGAGGTATTGAATTTCTTCATCATGAAATTCAAAACTCAACTTGAAGATTGATATACACAAAGCAATCTACCAGGCAGATATACAATCATGACATCAGATAGTGGCTATACCAATAATAAGATTGGCTTTGCATGGATTCAGCACTTTAATAAGATCTCTAAAAAATGTCAGCAAGACAGTCATCAATTGCTGCTTTTTGACAATCATGAATCTCATCTTACTGAAGAATTTCTACAATACTGTAATCTCTACAAAATTATTCTATATGAATTTTCTTTACATTCAACTCATATACTGCAATCTCTAGACAGTGTGTCTTTTCAGCAGTATAAGCACTATCATTCAAAGACAGTTAATCAAGCTGTGTGATACAGATATGAGCAGTATAAAAAATATCAATTTCTACAGAATCTAGTTGATGTCTGCAAAAAGACTTTTCAATCTTCTACTATTCAGACTGACTTTGTGAATTATGGCATTGTCTCATTCAACTCACAATCAATATTGCTTAAGCTAGATTCAAAGATCTCTGACTACTCTGAGTTGCAAATATATGGAGAAGACTTCTTTTTGCTGCAATCAAGCTGTTCAGATACTGCTTCATCACTGCTATTCTTACTCAAGACAATTGAGAATCTACAATATTATATTTCAGTAGCAAAGAAGGCAATGCAAGATATGGAGAATATACTTGATTTCAAATCACCTCATCTGAGCAATTGATTGAACAAGATTTTGCAAGGCAGTTTTGTTCAGACAGAACTCAATGCTATAAGAGAAAGAGAGATTGAGAGTTACTACCTTGCAATCAAACACTGCAGTACTAAAAATACATATCAGCAGGTTCAAGTAGAAGGTATACTCACTGTCAGAGATATAAATAGAAAGATCATGCAATATAAAAAGAAGAAAGCAGAAAAAGAATGTTATAAGAAAGTCAAACATGTTGAGAGAGCTTTGAAGAAAAATACCACAGATCTAACTTAACAAAAGATTAATGATATATATAAACATCTCGCGAATAATACAGCTACTACAGATGATATAGATAAATTAATTATCATAGATTAGCAGCATGGTGATGAGATATTAATTTTTAAAGTTCTAATTATCTATATTTTTATCATTATGCTGTTTTTATCATTACGCTGTGGTGCACTCACATTAGGTGTAGATGCACAGAGGCTTGATTACTTAGTTATTCTAAATCTATCTCAGAATAATAAAGTATTTAAATATATTATAGAAATAGTTATATATATTTATTTCAGTAAGAATATATGAAAATAAATAGAATAAATAAAAATAAAAATCAATTAGTATAAAAATATAATAAAAAAATAATTATATAGAATTTTATAAAAGAGAATCTTAATACATAATAATAAACTTTATAATAAAAAGAGCAATAATATTTAAAAATATATAACAATAAATTAATAATAAAGAAAATAAATAATGACAATTTTTTTAATTTTTTTTTAATTTTTTTTTTAAATTTTTTTTAAGATGAACTTTTAGCTTTATGCTATAGCTTCAATCTAGGTGCAAGTAAACTAATGTTTGATTGCCAACTGTTACAGCACAGTTGCTGATAATATGAATTAAGATTGATCTGCTCTGATCTTAATCATATTTGATTGCTTTCATTGATTTGCTCTGGTCTGAAGATTGATTCATTCCGATCCCAACCACCTATATATATCAGGCTGCTTATTCATTTCAACATTTTAATCCCCAGTTTAGTATTCTCATCGCAGCTACCTAGTTAGATAGATGAATTGAGCTTTTGTCTTGTTATCATCATGCCTCTAGTTGAGCCATGACACCAAGTAAGCTACTTCAACGAAATACTAAGGTGATTCCTGAAAGACGGGTCCGGGTGTTAGGGTGCGAATGCGAGCTGCATAAGAAGGAAACTCTCTGCGTTGCCAACTGCTATATAACGGAATACTAAGCTTGATGGGATGAAAGGGTGTGTGTGTGTGTGTGTGTGTGTGTGTGTGTGTGTGTGTGTGTGTGTGTTATTATTATTATTATTATTATTACTTATTTAACGCCTGGAGGCACGTGATCAGCTGACTAAGAATAGTCTGCCGTCGCGGCCACAGCACCTCCCTAAGGGTATCAGGCGTGCCAGCGCAGCAGCTAGTCTGCTGCCTGACATGTCTAGTCGGCCGAAGCCCTCTTGAGAGTCTATGTACAGAGTAGCCCCCATCCTGGAGGTTCTGAATGGTGTAGTAGCCGAAGATTACAGGACTGAGGAAGCCAAGGGCTTCTAGGGTGGTGTGTAGGGGTGATGAGAAATGTATATAAGGAGCATAGGAAAGAGAGAGGGGGAGGGAGAAGTTGGATGTTGAACAGGTTCTAGTAGCGGCGTTGGATGTCGATGAAGAAGCGGGTATTAGTGCACCAGGTAGAGAAGGTCGTAGCTCCTCTTACTGTGCTGAGAAGCCAGTCAATTGCTTCCTTTGGTCCTCAGCATGCTTCAGGGGTTTTAATTCGTTCAATGTTCCGGCCTTTCCAGCAAAAGAAGAAGTGCTCGGGGGTCTTATCTCGGCCGCAAGAGCAGGTGAGGAGTGCGTCGTCATGTGCCCATCTGTGATGATAGGCTGCAAAGTCACCGTGGCCTGTTCTAGCTGCCAGCAGGTGGCCTAGGTTCCTTCGGGGGAGAGTGAGCTCAGGGGAGGGTCCTTTTGGCATTGGGATATTGAGGTCCTTGTATCGTGATGTGCTATTGGAGCTCCAGTATTGTTGCAGTGAGGCATTGAAGCGTTCTTTAGCATAGGATTTGGCCCGCGCCAGGGTCAGAGTGCGGCGAGTGCATTCCATTGTGCAGGCTGACTTGGCCGCAGCATCTGCAGCATCATTGCCTGGAATCCCAGCGTGGCCGGGGCACCATCGAACATAGACCCGTCTCGGGCCGGCTGGACCTGGGCCCTGTTTTGTCCAGGACCTGCGGAGTTCGTTGAACTTAGCAAAGGCGAGAAAAGATGTTCGTGTGGGCGTGTCTGTGTGGAGTCTTATTGCAGCCTCTTCATTGTCTAGAGCCACTATAATGTGCCGTGCGAACATAGAGAAGGGGTTCTGTAGCGCTGCCTCGAGACCGGCAACTGCTGCAAGCACTTCAGCATCAAAGACCTCGGCGGTGCGGCCCAGAGGCAGCTTACCAAGCTCCAGAGATTGATTTGTTCCTCGGTATAGACAGTAGCCTCCGCCTGAAACTCCTTGGCTGTCTTTGGAGCCATCAGTATATGTGATGAGATCGAGGGGGGATACAGCTTTCTGAAGCCAGTTTTGGAAAGCTGCTGGTCCTGCAGCTTGTCCCACAGCCCCAATTTCTAGTGCCTTTTGCTCTCTATTTGGTATGCCAGGATTGTCCCAAGGAGGCAAGGACCCTGAGCCGGGTGTGATGGCCGTCGTTTTAATGTTTCGTCTAATCCATTTAAAACGTGAGGTGTACCATCTTCGGTGTAGGGGATGTGACGGGTCGGCTGCAGCTACGCGAACGGCTAGTCAGTCATGTATTCTTTCTAGCCAGGCTTTGGCTGGGCCCCAGCTTGATTCGCGTAGGAGAACAGGGGTAGGCATTGTGGCAAAGACAGGTAGAATGGCTCGAGCAGCGTTGTTGAAGGCTACCTGAATCTTGCCAATGGCTGCCTGAGAGGTTCGCTTCGAGAACCAGGTCTCAGCTCCATAAAACAGAGTGCTGAAGGCACAGCTTTGAGTTGCTTGTCTGAGCAAATGTGTTTGATTTCTGAATGAGGCTCCATTTAGTGATTTAACGTGTCCTGTAACAATTCTGGCTCGAGTGCACGCAAGGCGAATATGTTCTCTGAAGAGTAACTTTCTGTCAAAGAAAACCCCTAGCCATCTGGTGTAGTTATTGGGGGAAATTGTCTGTTCATTAAAGGAGATGGAGGGCTCCGAGTACTTGATCTTTTTATGAAAGTATTGAAGCTCCGTCTTGGCTGGGTCAAATGAGATTCCATTGTCAATACCCCATTCCAGGGTGTGGTTGAGAGAATTCTGAAGCTGACTTCCTACCCGCTCAAGGGAGCTTCCAGTCTCCAGGATTGCAATGTCGTCTGCGTACCCAAACCGGCCTTTGGTAAGCTGGAGGAGGGGTTCTACGTAGAGCAGAAAGAGAATTGGTGAGACGGGGGATCCCTGTGGAAGGCCACAGAGAATCTGAAACACCTTCAATTGAACGCCGTCTAGTCGAATCAAAGCTAGTTGTTGATCGAGGAAAGACGCTACCCACTTTATCAGAACTGCCGGCCAGCCCTGTTCCTGTAGACATCTTAGAAGCCGGCCTCGAAGGACTCCGTCGAAGGCCCCTTTGACATCTAGGGTGATCATGCCGGCCAGAAGGTGTTTGTCCCATGCCCCTTGTACGTCACAGGCTAGTGCAGTGGTGAGGTCTACTGCAGACCTCTGTTGAACAGCACTACACTGATCTTCTGCTAGAATGTGATGATGGAGAGCGAGATGGGACATTCATCTAGCTATCAGACGCTCCAGCCCTTTGCCGAGGCAGGATAGCAGTGCGATTGGGCGGTAAGACTTTGGTAGAGAGTAATCTCTTTTCCCTGACTTTGGAATAATCACCACCTCAGCCTTCTTGAAGCTCTGGGGGTGGATTCCTTGATCTATACAGTGTTGAAAGAGTAGAACGATTCGATTGCCTATCACTGGCCATGCCTTTTGAAGAACCTTGGCTGTAATGCCATCCAGGCCAGGAGATGTGCTAAGTGTCTGGCAGGTGGCTCTGTAGACTTCCTGCTCTGTAAGGGGCATCCAGGGTATCTCTCTGCATGGGATTGTTGGTGTATGCTCTGGGATATCTTCCGCGTCAAGATGTCTGGCCAGAAGTGTCTCGCGCAGTAGAGAAGATTTGCCAGCACAAGATTGTTCTAGGTGTCCGTCAGGATGTCGTAAAGGAGGAGTGGGGTCTTGAGGTTGGTATTTATGCCATTTGACAATCTTGTAGACATCTGATAAGGAGGAAGCCTCCTCAATTCGCTGGCAATTCCATGCTCTCTTAGCTTTTCTAATTTCCGCCCGGAATGCCACTTGTTCTGATTGACAAGGGCCGTGTCTACGTGCTGCATGATATACTCTTCTGGCTATCTTGACTGCTGGGGTCCACCATGGGGCATGATGACTCTTGGGTCCTGGGGCGAGAGAGCAGGAGCCTTGTAGAGCCAGTTGGAGAGATTTCACGATGTCCGCCGCTTCCTCATTCACGTCCTCATAGACTGGTGAGGAGAAGGGAGTGAGTAGTTGCAAGAAGCGATCAGCATCGCAGGTCGCGAGGCTAAGCTTCTTCTCCTTAACCAATTGAGTCTGAGTCTGTGATAATTGAACTGTTGTGATAAGAGTTTCATGATCTGAGGTGCAGTGCAGTTCAGGAGCAATATGACAGATAGCTGAGTTGGCAGCACAGAAGACAAGGTCAAGTGTGCCTCCTTGTCTATGTGTAGGGGATTCAGCCGGGTTGAGAAGCTGGAGTTCCAGAGAGATTGCCCAGTTATACAGATTCTCTCCTGCTTGAGGATGCCTATCAGTTGTAGAGTCCCATGCTGTGTGTCTAATATTAAAGTCTCCTAATGCCATCCAGGGGATGGTCTCTGTGGTGTGTGTAAGAGAGAGGAGGTCTTGAAGGCCTTGACCTGCATCTGTGACGCCAGATGGGGCATTGTATATGTTGTAGATATTAGCCCTTTTGGAGTTAGAGATCTTAACTGAGACACAGACAACATCCCTTGAGATATCTGCTATAGGTTGAGTTGGCGCAAGGGCCCTTCCATTTCTGACATAGAGCAGTACTCTGGGCCTCTTGGTCCAGTTGGAGGAGAGCGGGGTGAAGCGTTTGTATGAGGGATGGCTTTTGGAGAGGCGGGTGGAGAGGTCTGTAGCTATCCAGAGTTCCTGAATGGCCACAATGTCGCAGGCTCTTTCGTCTGCTAGTGAGAGAGCGATGTCATGGGAGCTTGACTGTCTTCCTACATTGGCTTGATATACAGTGAGTGTAGATTTGTGAGGAGGGCTGTGACTGCTCTTCATTAGTGGAGGTTCAGACTTGATGTGATCTTGGTGCCTGTTTGAGAGCAGGTCATTGAGTCTGTCTGGTTGCTCTGGGAGCTAGTGACTGGTGTCAGCGGAGCTGAGAGAGGGGATGAGGTGGAGTCTCTAGAGTTTAGCTCTGGGTTGCTCTTCTCCGCTGAAGTTTGATGAGCTGAGATGAATGCTCTTCTGCCAGCTTCGCGTATTGAGTGTAGCTGACGGCGGGAGATGTGTTCTATACGTCCAGAGACTATTTTGGGCCTCGCTGGACAGTCAGTGCTGAGAGTGGGATGGGGGCCAAGGCAGTTGCAGCAGCGAGCTGGTGTTTGACATCCGCCTGAGTGTGCGGGACTGCTGCACTTCTCGCAACGTAGGGGTCGCGCACAGTTTCTTTCTGTGTGGAAGCCGTGACATCTTGTGCAAATTGGGATCTTTGGCGATTTCTTGATTTTGTTAACCATCACCGGGCGACTGAAAAGGCGGAGTTTGTTTGGAAAGAGGTGCGCTCCAGAGGTTCGTACTCCAACCCAGGCGTACCCTTCATGCAGATTGGGGTCCATGGACTTCTTTGTCCAGTGACAACGGGTGATTGGAGCCTGGTGGGCGGCGCCTCGAATCTCAGAAAGAAGCATCTCTTCTGACACTGGAATCAGAGTGATATTCTGTCCTTCGAAGCTGTGTGTCGACTTCTTGATTGGACCGACTACAAAGGTGGTCCAGGATTCCTGTCGCTCAATAAGACAGTCACCTACAGCAGCTTTCAGCTTATCTGCATGTTCAAGAATGGAGGCTGCCTTCGCTGGGGAGGGGGCAGCCACGGTGATTCCCGATGGGCAGTGCCATACATCAGTGATCCAGGTCGGATCAGGGATCATGGCGCGTACTTGTTCACGAATAGCTTGGGGGTCTAGGTCACGAGCAGCGTGTGCTGCAGGTAGCCTAATCATGACTCATTTGTCTTCCTGTCCTTGGTGCAGGGGGCGGTTGGCCCGCTGTACCTGCTTCTTGTGAGGTTGTCCCGTTGCTGGAACGGCCTGGGGGGGATTGTTTGAGGGGATTGCCTTAGCTGTCGCGGCGGTAGCATACGTCAACGTAGGCTTTGATTCGGCGGTGAGGCCTTTAATGGCTTTGGCTATGCCGTGTCCCATGGCTTGCCTTAGTACGGCAGTCTGGCGTGGTAGAGAGTTCTCATAAGTGCAGAGTATCGGGTCCAGTACCGCAGATAGCTTATTGCATAGCTCAAGCACTGCAGCTAGCTCTGCAGAGGAGGAGTTGTTGGCATGACTCAGCAGAGCATTGAGCTTATAATTCGCTGTGGAAGAGGAGTTCTTCGCGGTTAGCGGGACTGCTTGAGTGCAGTCGGTCACATTCTCGATGGATTCTCCTCCTGGTGAGAGGGCCGGGCGGGGATTGAAGTCGATATTGATTTGATGTAGTTGAGCTGTGGTGGCTGTTGTAGTGTCCGACGCGTCCTGGGACATGGTGTTTTGGGGCTGGGGGGGGTCGTCCGGGGGTTTTAGCGGAGCAGAGGAGATTGCGCGGGCTCTCTTCTTTTTAGAGCGAAGAGGAGCCTTGGTGATAGCAATGTTGCTGTTGTTTTGGCTCATCGCGGCGAAACTGTTTGTTGAACATTGCCCTGTGTGTGTGTGTTTATTTAACGCCCGGTTAGTCCACGTGCCTTATGGACACGTGATCTAGTAGAGTCCGCGTCGAACTATAGGGCGGGTAGAGCTGCGCCCGTAGGCGACTACCTATCTAGTAGCTATCTTACAAATGAGGCAAAAGGGTTGCGTATTGCTGCACCGGCAGAGCCCATGGGTCGGTTGCCATAGAGCAGAGGTTTTGAGAGGTTTTAGGTTTTTGGGAGGGAGGTAGGGGAGGCGGATAGAAAGGAAGGCAAGGAAGGAAAGAAAGAGGAGGAAAGAGAGGAAGGAGGAGGAGGTGGTGAGGAAGACAGGGGCAAGACAGAGGAGAGGATGGTCTGTGGGATCTGATCTGGAGGTGCGCAACGGCGCATTGGACAGATATTCTGATAGAAGGCTGTTTCTCTTAGCCAGTTATTGAATTCTAGGGCCCCACGCGAGGTTGCCAGTGTCTCGCGGAGATTGTAGAGAGGCCGGCACTGCTTTGCTGCTTTTCTTGCAAGAGTGCAATAGTAGAAATGTTCTGGGGTTTTGCTATGTCCGCACCGGCAGTAGCACTCTGCATCTTCATGCTTAAGGTGGCTGTGGTAGGCTGCAAAGTCTCCATGACCTGATCGGGCGGCATAGAGCTTTCCTAATGTGAAGCGTGAAAGTTTTACCTCTGTTGAGGCTCTCTTTAGTGGGATCTCCAGCTCCATATAGCGTTTGGGCTGATTTTTGGCCCAGTAGTTCTCAAAGGCCCGTGTGGTTTGTTCCATAGTGTGCCGCTTTATATAAGCTAGAGTGCCTATGCTGTCGGGTTGAGGTACCATGCTTGCACTTGCTGCCTGCGCTGCGGCTGCTTTGGCTTCAAGATCTGCCTTTTCATTACCAGCCACGCCTGCGTGGCCTGGGACCCATCTAATGACCACCCTGCTCTGGGTGGCCAATGGGAGCCTATCCCTGCTCTGCCAGGCCTTTATGGCTTTCAGAAACTGCACGAAGACCTGCTGGCTAGAGGTGTTTGGCACGGATCCAAGGGCTCATGCTACCTCCAAATTGTCTAGGCAAATGTAGACGTTGCTGGCAAACTTCGCCTGAGGCGAGGTGGTGGCTTCCTTTAGGCCCTGCAGGGCTGCCATTGCCTCTGCATCAAAGACCTCTGCTTTATCCATTGGCAGGTTTCCTGTGGAGATTAGACGGTGTTCGCTACCCCAGCATATAGCCCATCCTGCACCAGTCGCGCGCTGAGGGCGCTCTATCTGTGAACCATCAGTAAAGACCACCAGATCCAGGGGATTGCGTTGTTGTAGCCAGCTCTTAAAGTCTTGTGCTGCCTGTTCCTTTGTGCGGCCTGCCTCATACCCAATCTGCAGATCTTCTTTCCTGGGAAATCTCATCCAAGGGGGCGTAAGTAAAGGGTCATATGCTTCTATCCCACCAGCATGACTGGACGCTCTAGACAGACGTGTGGTATAGGGCTTGGTGGTAGCTACTTTATTAGAGCGCCTCACTAGCGGGTGCCTCTTGTCAAGCTTTTTGATTCTTACTGCAAATACAGCACGCCGGTTGTCTAGTGTCTCTTTCATTGGCATGATTCCTAGCTCACGGTGTAGAGCTGAAATGGGTGTGGTCTTGTAGACTGGCAGTGCCCCTCGCAAAGCATCTCTAAGGGCTAGATCTAGCTTTCTGACTAGGCAATCCATTCAATTGGAGATTTCCTTTCCCTTCTCCATTCATGTGGCTCCAGGCCACCAGGCCTCTGCTCCATAGCAGAGCACAGAGAGCACACAGGCCTGAATGGATTGTCTAAGCAGTTGTACTGGGGCGCCTCTTGCCGTGTTGCTTAGTGCCTGTATGCCATTAGACACCTGTCGTGCCTTAGCCGCCATGGTCTCCATGTGTTTCTTGAAGCTCAGTTTTCTATCTAGCCAGATTCCTAGATATCTTATGGAGCTTTTCACTGCATTTGCTGTAATAGAGTGAGTGCCAGATGTTGTTTCAAGATCAATTGAGGGATTTGAAAGAATTCTGCGCCATGTGAAGTGTGCTATCTCGGTTTTGGCAAAATCAAATGTTAGCCCTTCTTTGCTGGCCCAATCATTTAGCAACTTGAAATCCTTCTGGAGAGTAACAACATTCCCTTCAAGAGTGGTTCCAGCACTAAGCAGTCCTAGATCATCTGCGTAGCCTGAGCGTGCACGTCTTCTTTGTATAGTTCCTAGAAAGAACAGAGGCTGAATAAACAGCATGAATAGAATAGGTGAGACTGGCAGGGCCTCCATGTCTTGCAAGCTTCTAGGAATGATGGCAATGCCTGTGGGGATGGCTTGAACTGCTGTGATGGCTGCTGCCAAAGGCCCCGGGAGTTCAGCCTTCAGCTTTCTAAGAGTAGCAATTGGGCTTGCTTTGCGAGCTAGATGATCTGAAGGCAGGCGCGCGAGGATTCGTGGTGTTTTTCCTTCTCTGGGGTTATCCCTAAGCAGGGGTTTCTGCAGTATGGTTGCTGGTGTTTTTGTTACATTGGTGCTGTCTGCAGCTGTCTTTGCGTAGGTAGGAGCTCTTGCATCATTTGCACCAGTGGAGCCAGCAGGCTTGATTGTGGTGGACTGCTTAGCTGTTTCTAGACTTCCATTGTACCAGTCCTTGACTAACGCCTTCACGGCGGCTCCAAGGGCCAGTGCCCTTGATAGGCCTTTTGCCTTCATGACATCTAGGTCTTCTTCAATCCGATCAAGCATATTTGCAGCAGCTAGTGCTTCTGCATGGGATTTCTGTGCCTCAGCCTCGTGGGCGGCTAGGAGATCGCTAGCCATCGGGCCACGTAGGTTGAGACGTATTGGTGCGACATTTCTGCTCTTTGAGCTGCCTGCTGGTGTAGGGGAGCTTGGAGGCTCCATATCATTCAGTTCACATGTGCGGCGGGCGATTGGGGTGAGGAGATGGGGTCTCTTGGGTGGACGGCGTATGGGGGAGCAAATGCGCGTCAAGGCTCGGGACGCGTTCGGTGGTGTTGGGGGGCTGGGCGCGCTGGCGGCGCTGCGTCGGCACGCCATCAGGCTTGCTGCCTGAGGGGATGGGAGAGAGCTTATAGGGATGTGATCGGATGAAAGGGGGTGCTGGGTCCTGCCTGGATTATAACAACCCACATGGTCGCTTGGTCACATGATGAGGATTAGGCCTAATCAGGTGACCCGCATGGTCGCTTGGTCACGTGATGAGGATTAGGCCTAATCGGGCGCCGAGCTTAATCCGACGTCGAGTCTAACCAGGCGCCGGGCCTCGGTCGGGCTCAGTCGGGCGCTGAGCCTTAAGACCGGGTTGCAATTACCCTTTTCGACCCAGTGGCCTTACACCGTTGAGCAGTCCGGATGGAAGCCTGTTCTAACAGAGCCCATTCTACGCCATCACATTACCCCCCTTTTGAGGCTCAGGCATGCCCTCATGCCCGTAAGAAATCATCTGCTTCATCTGCTAGGTAGTCATCCTTTTCCCAAGCCTCCAGCCAATTGCTTAGTCGTTTTGGGTCCTGCCTTCATTGGATTAGCTGCATGGAACTCTCGAACCAGATGTGGTGATCCTTTTAGATTTGGAGCTGGATACCCATGTCGAATCATCATCAAATCCTAGCCACTTTACCCGGTATTGAAGTTTTCCCCGGGAGATGCGGCTCGCGAGCACCTTCTCAACCTCCCATTCATTTCACCTTCTATCTTGACTGGATCCGGGGTCACATTCACTTGTCCTGGTAAAGGATTGTCCGCAGCTTTTCTTAGCTTGTCAGGGGAGAATACTGGGTGAATCTTCATGCTGTCAGGTAGTTCTAGCTTGTAGCTGTTGCCAATCTTCTCGATAATCTCAAAAGGGCCTTCACTTTGGTCTGCATGCTTTCTGCTGGGTCGCTGTATTCTATAGTTCTTGAAGGATAGAAAAACCTTGCCCCCAACCCCAAAGTTTAGCTCGCGACGGTGCTTGCTGGCTTGTGACTTCATGATTCCTTGTGCTTTTTCCACATTGTCAGCCGCCAGCTTCCAGATTTCCTCCATTTGAATGACTTGTTGTCGGGCATCTTCTCATTTGAGCTTCTCCTCTATAGGTAGTGTCCTTGGCAGTGGCTCCCAATCAAAAGACATTCGAGGTTCATATCCATTGGCAGTCAGAAAGGGTGTCATTCCAGTTTATTCATTCATCAGGGCTCCAGCTGCATGGTCTATCATTGTCCCTCGTTATCAGACGTCGATGATCAAACTTGGCGTTCTCCAGCTTGTTGACATCCTCATAGATCCCCTGCAGGTGTTCAAACACTTCCTCTGCAGTTTCAAACCTCTCAGGGTGGTCATTCCTCATTCTTGGGGCCAGATGCCTTGCTGCTTTGCCCTTCAGTTCGGTTTTTCAATGTGGGCGATCTGACTTTCTTCTGTGGGGAAATGACCAGCGTCCATTGCCAGCTTGCGCCTCATTCGTGAGAGCCAGTTTTAGAATATTGGTTCCTTTCCATCAGTGACGTGCTTGGGATCATCAAGCTTTGCCGATCGTTGCACCCGCTGTGTGTCCACCAGTCTGATTTGTGAGGCCAAGGAGTTCACAGTCTGCTGTAGGGCGTTCCGATCCTCTACCAGACTGTCCACCTGCTGGTCCAGATCATTCACTTGTCTTCACTGGTTGTCTCGCTCCAATTGGAGTCTTCCTATGTGGTTCCTAGCTCCATCCATGAGACCAGCCAGATCCTTATATGTTTCCTTCCATATCTCGCTAACATCAGAGTTGTCATCGTTGGAATCTTGTTTCTAGGCTGAGGTTCATTTGGCCAGTTTGACGACGGCAGGGCATAGGAAAATGTGGACAGATATGGCAGTTTTCAACCCAATGATCATTAGATCAAGAGCATGAAGTTGAATCTGATTTAGATTCATAGGATCATGGTGAGAAGAGTGATCAGATCAAGCAGAGCGAGCAGGGCGATCGGAGCGGGGCGATCAGCTGAGACTGCTGAGAAGCATGTGGCAAAAATGAATAGGAGGAAGAACTAGAAGCTAACTGCTGGATAACGCGCAGGAATTCCTTGTAGGTCCGAGGTAGGTTTAACGGCTGAGCTAGACGGTTGCGGATTGACATACATACTGAGGCCCTGGCGGAATTGAGAGATCTTTGAAGAATCTGGCCACTCCTGGGCTCTGGCCTCATAGAGAATTCATTCAAACTTAGCAATATAGGCTGCCAGGGATTCATTTGAGGTCTGGCAGTGAGGGCTTCGGACGGGATTGATCGTGAGGCTTCTTGGATAGCACCCCAATTTCCTGGCGAAGAGCAGCAAGAGAAGCTTCCATAATGAAGGTAGGGAAAGCAGAGAACAAAAATTCACGCAGGTTTGAGCACTCAGCACGGTCGTAACCACTGAGAAGCTCACATAGACCTGGACGTGGACGTAGATATGGACATGGACATAGACATAGACACAAGGGGTTTGAGCACTCAGCACGGTCGCAACCACTGAGGAGCTCACATGGACATAGACAAATAAGGCCTGCCTACTCAATCTCCAGGGCTTTTGAGAAAGAGGAGTTTAGTATTATGTCATCGCTCAACTAGAAGCATGAATGATAACTAGACAAAAGCTCAATTCATCTATCTAACTAGGTAGCTGCGACAAGAATACTAAACTGGGGATTAGAATGTGGGAATGAAACGAGCAGGCGAATTTAAATAAGTGGTTGGGGATCGGAACGGATCAACATTCGGAGCGGAGCGGATCAACATTAATCCATATTACCAGCGACTGCGCCGTACCACTTTAATATTTATTAATGATAAATTAAGTAAATACTATAGTTATTTGATTTTAAAATTTATTCTCCAGAGCAGTTTTTATTTTTTCTATATAGTTAATTAGAAACTTTATTCTCAGTTCAGTTATAAATAAATAAATATATTTAACTGACTGATAAAGCATTTTTTTGCTTTATTTTTATCAATATCAGTATTTAATAAACAGTTTACTAAGATATAATTTAAATTTTAACTAAATCGCAGAAATTATATTTATCTGAACTTGTGCAGTCTTTAATTGTTCTTAAATAAAATTTGAAATAGTCATATTCAAGTTTCAATTATATAATAGAAAGTTTTTTTTTACATTTTATTGAATTTTTTTAATTTAATTTTATTTCATATCTTGCATTTTGAATTTTTCCTTTTCTCACAGCTCAATTCAGTTATTGAGATATAATTCTCTGATCATTTTCTTAATATAAAATTAAAAAATAATTATTTTTATTATATTTTAAGTTTTTGTGTCACTTTTTATTATTAAATCTGCATTCTTACTTTTTAAAATATTTACATAAACTGATATTCAAGATTAATAAATTTGAATATAAATTCTTTAAGAACAAATTTATAAGCTAATATAATGTCTTTTGAATGTTAAATAACTCAGCATTGAAAATTTCATATTTTTCTTAAAAAATTTCAAGAATATAACTCATATTCAAAGTCTATTTTAAAGTATATCAAAATTAAATCTAATTTTAAATATTCTTTTTACATTTTGATTCATTTGAATATATTATTAAATAACTTTTTTTTGTTGATTTTTTGTAGTTTTTAAATATATATATATTTTATCTTTTCTAAGAAGTTCATTTATAGAAATATTTATTAATGAACTTAATTATTTCTTCAAAAATAAAGCTCATTGTGATGTATATTTTTTCTACATTTAGACTTAATAATTGATTTTAATCATTGCATATAATCTATAGAGCTGAAAAGATGAAATTTTTCAAGAA
Source organism: Paracoccidioides brasiliensis (assembly GCF_000150735.1). Lineage (NCBI taxonomy): Eukaryota > Fungi > Ascomycota > Eurotiomycetes > Onygenales > Ajellomycetaceae > Paracoccidioides > Paracoccidioides brasiliensis. The sequence continues at coordinate 672,752 of NW_011371367.1, forward strand.
TTGTTATAATGTTCATTTTAATCTAAAAACTTATTTTTATTCAGATTGTTATTGAATATATCTAACTGTAACTACATGGTTTAAGTGATATTTATTAGTTAGATTAGTAAAATAGTTAAATTCTAGTTTAACTAGATAGATGTCATAGTTATTGACTGAATACATCTTAAATGAAGAATAATAATAATTATAATAATAATCATAATAATAATATAAATTAATTTTTTAATAATTTATAATTTTAAACTCAGTTGGAAATAAAAAAAAAATTAAAAAAATTATTATAAAAATAAATAAATAACTTTTAGATAAATTGAAAAATAATTAATAATAAATAAATTTTTAAATTTAATAATTAAGTTTTAATAATATTTTAAAAGTCAGTATAGATATGAAAAATGATCAAGATATTCATCAATGATGCTCTGATATATGATATTATTAAATTCTACAATAGACAGATTGAGGAAATATCTGCATTTTACAACATCATTTAACCATACAGTTTGCAGTATAGTGCAGACAAGGTGCTAGATAACAGCAGTAAGTTTTGATCAAAGGTCACTTATCATTTTTTATTGTGCAGAGCATGTTAGTGAAGTTGTTCACAGTTTGATCTTCTAGCACTCAGATCTCTGTATGTTTCTCAAGTGCTCTCTCGACAGAAAGGGTGGACATGGATGTTCACATCATCATTCAGGGTCTGGAGGTGGAGGAACATATCATGTGTACTACATGCCAGATGCTCAGCTCTGTCAATCTGCACTGGCTGCAGGAACTGACCATAACTCAGTCAAGGTCGGTCGACCAGTAGCCTCACATTCATGAGCTCATCCGGAAATGCGAATCTTCTCAGCAGACCCCTTGAGCAGACCCCCAAGAAGCACAAGGGGACTGTCAAGTATGAGCTCCACATGAAGAGCAGCTGTGAGCTGGCAGGGCGCACACCAGTGAGCGAGAGACAACCTCCTATATGACATAAAGGAAAAATTTAACTTCGAGGGGTCCCTGTGTGAGATAAAGAGACAGCTGTCTAGGATTGAGTTCTCAAAGGAGTTTGATGAGTCTTGGAGCATCAATGAGAATGTCCCGCCCCTGCAGCAATGAATGATCTCAGTGCTTCTCATCCCGCCCTGTGAGATGTTGCGGGATGAGATGCGTTGACACAGAAAGGATCAACGCGGTTGTTGCAGCATACTGCCTCTTTGAGGGAGGGGATACGTGCCGACTGCCGCACGACAAGAGACCTACCGCCCAGGTACTTACAAAAGGTCGCGGATGGAGGAGGTGGTCGTTGCGTCCATCTCCCGGCGAGAGTAAGATCGCATCAGGGGCGGTGATGAAGGGCTATCAGCCACTCTCCTGCTTCATCTGTGTGGATATATTCTCGACCCACAGTTGAGTGACCAAGCACTCCAGCCTGAAGTCACAATCAGGTGCCTGTGCTGTGATGTGGTCCTCAGGAACAAGATGGACCTTCAGAGCCACGCCTACCACGTCTACAGAACAGTTAGTCCAGCTAATTTGTAGTCCTCAGGCCACTTTATGAGAGACAAACTAAGGCCATCGATAATGGCAGGGCCGGTCTCAAAGATACATTTCAGCAGTGTCAGGGAGCATAGATAGAGTAGAGAACTGGTTTCTGATCTAGTGTTGGCATGGTTTTACCAAGAAGTGACTGCAATCTGGGATCATGTTCTGTCTTCAGTATAGCCAATTCATCTTGTTTTATATTCTTTTCTTTTCTTTTCTTTTTCTGCTTGAATGCAAGTGCTGAAGTCAGCAATCTGCAGATACGCTCTGACCTTACCCTATTGGAAGCAGTGAATGTGTGCTTCCGTAGACGTACAACCATATACATATAAAATGTTTGGCCATAGAATTGAAGAAGTCCATGTAAATTAAGATTATGCTCAGATGCAAGCTGCTATCTAAAGGTTGGCCCCCATCATCCCTTTTCTACTGTCGCTGGGTGACGAGCTTACGAGCGGGGCTCACCACGGGATCCAGCATCGTAGTTTAATCCGGTGGCTAACTTAGTTACCGTAGGACTAACTAATATTAAGAAATTGAATGCTTGTGGCTGACTTGACTAGTTAGTTAACTACCTCTTTTTGGTGGGATATTTGAAAACCCCCTCTGTCTTTCCCACGAAGACTACTTCTGTTCTGTCCCCGCAACGTTCTCATATCACTAACTGTCTGCCATTTGAACATTCCACAATACGACGCAGTTCCTCTCCTCTATGTATGAAGAAGCGCTTTTTATCTTCCAATCTAGCTGTGACTTACTCCGAGAAATGAGCTAAACTCACGTCCCAGGCATTTACTAACCTTGAGTGCTGTTCCAAGTTTACATTCTTCCTCCAAATGAGTGCCCGGATACAATTTGCAATAACGAGACTTAGTGAAAAGGTGGAAGAAAAGCGAAATGAAATAAAAAGGATAATTGCTAGGGATGCTGAGTCTTATGAAGGGGACAATAAGCAGTATAACATGAAGGACACCAATGAAATACTGAAAGACATGATAAGCGAAATGGGGTTTAAGGTAACTAAGGGTTATCTTACGCTTGATTTTATTTCGATCAATCTTCTTATTTGGATTTGCTAATAAAACTCATAACTGCCTTACTAGGATATGGACTGGACAATGTGGCTCTTTACTAAATCAACCACAATCATCAATAACTCACGGTCAATGTATCTGATTCCGATATATACTCTATCTGGGAAACCAGAGATTGTTCCGGGTGGTGCGCTGTTAGAAGGGTGTTCCATACATATCACAGATGAACCTTGGCTGCGACCGAAAGCTGTCATTGTGTTCATATTTCCACCTTCGAGGTCGCAGCATCCTAGGTATTCTCCTGGACACCTGAATCCCTAGATCGGTTGACTACGGGTCTTTGGTGGGTTGAAAACTGCTGGTGGCCGTTGTTATCTGCCGTTATTTATCACGTTGTCTTGTCTAAGTGCTTGTCTGTTCACTTCTTCTGTAGGTTTCGCAGGTCTCGCTTGGTATCATGGCGGGGATTTAATGCTGCATTACAGCATGCTGCCCAAAGCCAGCAGTGTCAGAATTTTCGTCTGATCTGGGCATCCGGAAGTTGGTCGCTGGGATCAGGAAGTCGAGGTTTTGCCCCAAATTTGTTGGGTGGAATCTTTCGTCTGCCGTGGGGATATTTCGTTGCGCGGCCCCTTTTTCCTCTCCCAACCTGTTCTCTGCGTGGTTGTCTTTGCATATTTCTGTTCATATCAATTTGTGTTGATCCGGTGCCTTGCAATGGTTCCTGAATTCGCGGTGAAGAAGCAGCCATTTAGAGCACCCAGTTCAAGCGACGGAGAATCGAATTCTGTTAAGTGTTAGTTAGGTGTAATTATAGTGTGTCTAATACCCCTGACCTTGCTAGAAATGTAGCCTGCGATCAGTCGTGCACCCCCCGCACAGGCGACACCATTGAAATTGCCGATGTACTATATGAAGCAAGTAATTGTCAAAACCGGTGCATTGGGTAAACCACATCAAATCGCCGCTTCAGCTAAAGCGAACAAGTGTGTATCCCTGTTCTTGATGTGATGCTTCTTGGACACCGTTCGGTTGGCAGGAAATCCAGCAATGCCCAGACGCGCTGAAAGACCGCAGTTGCAACTAAATCAGTGCCTACCCTAGCAGTTGCCTCTCAAATGCCTCTCTCCTTCAGCAAAATTATGCGTCAGGCTTCTCAGCGGGATTCTCTTCTCCCATCTGTGTTGGTGTGCGTCCATAGCACAATGCTTCGTCGGATGGACTAAGTCGTGATAAACCATTCGAAGCACGATTAAACAGCCAGCTCCCAATCTTTGGCTAGAGGATCATATCTCTGTCCTGGATTATCCCACTCGTTCACATTCTGTCTAGTATTTGTTTACATCATCTCCAATTCAGGCCAGACTCGATGATAGTGTTGACGAATATACCACAGAAATAACGGCAATTGCTGTTCTTCAACACTTCTTGGAGGCGATACAATGTGATCACAAGAAAACGTCCAACGAATCTGGTCCACTTCACCACGCTCTTGGAGTCCTGATATGAGGTTGTAGAGATTAATAATAGGACTCGGGAGAAAACGGGAGTGCAAGTTAGTATCTTGCTGAAGAAACATGGAGGCATCAATCTTCCAAATGTTTTCACATGGTTCGACAGCGGCAGAGAATATATAATCTCCACTGAGCTCTTTAATACAGCAGAAAAGCCGCGATGTTGGCTGGCAGTGGTTTTGCTTCTTATCCGCGCTGGTGGGTTTTCCCAAAAAGTCATCAAGGGAATCCAAAAACAGTGGATGGGTGTAAGGCCCAACTCTGTCATTCTAAAGGAACTCTTGTCATGATCACCGCTTCATTTTCAAACACGATATCCTCAATCCTTCTTTGACCTCTAATGCAAGATGCCCCGCTAATTCTTTGCTCGCCTGGAGAACTGCTTGCGATCTTAACTGGAGCCTTGAAGCGTGCAAGTTGGGTCACTCCTCCGGAAACCCTTAGGTTTGGGACTTGGAAGTTTTACAGCAGGGGAAATTACACATTTGGCCGGTTTCACGCTTCCTGTTAGAGATGGATAGGAAGCTTAGGCTGGGGTGGAGCAGTAAGGCGTATAACTACATGATATTGCTAATGTTCGAGAATAATCTAGCTCTCTACGAGGCCCGAGATGAGTTAAAAATCGGTGTGGTTATGAGTGCCACGTGACCAGGCCCCTGAACCCTAGCATCCCTTTAGCTTGTGACTAGAAGAGAGAGCCGATCGCCCAACTTTCAGCATAACGAACCACTGCCATCTTCCATCGCCATTACACTCGGTGATAGTGCACTGACAAGCCAATGAATAATGCTGACTTCTTGGTGATTTGAATCAGCCTGGGAATGGGAAATTCGTGATGCGTGGAACATGCGATGTTTGCGCAATGATACCTTACCATGGCTCATTCCGATCTTGTCGATCAAGCTTTTCCTTTGTCCGATCTCATACGGCTTTAACGTTAGTGTCTGTAGAATTGAATGACCGACCGATCCGACTTCGAACTCTATATAGAATAAATTAAAATTGGAGGAACGGAAAAAGCTGAGCGTTGAGCCATTGGACACCACTCCTGGAAATCATGAGAGTATATAAGAGGAAGAGAGTAAATCATGATTCACGATCTCAAGAAGTTTGCAACGAAAGAAGATACTCTTACATCGTACACGGCCGGTGATGCCATATTCCTCCTAACCTGCAAGTCAGCTATGTTGAATATGTAAACTACCAAGGCAACGGTATCCAGCATCACTGAAGCTCCCGAAACAATACACACATCCCCCTTCTCTCGTCCAGATTTCCCTACAATTCCTTCTTGGAAGTCCCCTTGTTTCTGGACAACGCAGCACCAACAACCTGCCCCTGGATTTCTTCCCACCCTTGCTTCAACACCCATATCGGCAAGAACACCCACAAAATGTTGAAAAACACCAGGTAAAGCCATAGAAATATCGGATCGCCCGTATTCAACGACTGACTCCCAGTCAGCCACTCCGGCGCAAACGTCATGAATCCACCATACAGCTCTGCAACCGCCAGTCCGGCCGCCACAAACCACATCCGAAACTGGCACTTTGCCCATTGCGCCGTCGACAATGAAGAGGAAGACGACGATTTGTAAACGAGATAGCAAATATACGTCGCCGCCGGCCCGCCCAGAAAAACGGTAAGAAGCTCCAGGGATACAATGCCTGCATCCGCCCCCAACCACCGACTATCCGCTTTCCCGTATTCTTGCCACAGACGAGCCATAGGGCCCGTGCCGTACGCCGCTCCATACAGGTGCTGCGGGTGGTTGAGGAAGGGGGAATTGCGGATATGCCTTGCGGTGGCGCTGTCGATGGTCGTGTACGTGAAGAAGCAGTTGTAGAGAAAGGACCCCTCGACAATGAAATGCGTGAGCGCGTCATACGCGTGCCAACAGAAGAGGATGCGGTGGCATTTGGCACGGGTTGATGGAATGAGGAGGATGGTGAGGAGGCCGGCGATGGGGAGGAGGGAGAGAGTCACGGCTACACAGAGGATGGTGGGGACGTCGGCGGTGAAGCTGCCGCTGGCGATGAGGGTGGTGGACATTTTGTGGAGTTGCTTGCAGTGGAAGTGTGCGTTTTGACGTGGAGCTCAGCTGCAAATGGGGTTATCTAGGAAATCATCCGTGGGCATAATATTAATTTTAGACAAGCTCGGAGCAAATCACTGCTGATATCTGAGATGTAGAGGTAACTAGAACAAGGCAAACACGGAAAACGCTGCATCCTTTGGAATCCCGTCGCTTGGCCGCTAGAGGCGTCGCGTTTTTCCTCTCAGAGTCCCAGGACCGAAAATGAGAACATGGCACGCACAGAATAGGGGACGGAGATTTTTCCCATGCGGCAACCATCAACCAAGAGCCTGCGAACAGTAACCAATGCTCACGGATCGTCTTCGGAGTTCGATCCGATTAGATTCTTATTTAAAGTTCTGACCCGCCAAACCCTGGAATGCGCCAAGTCACGTACCTTGATTTTTAGGTGAGGGTCCGTCCTTGCAAAGGCCCTATTCGTTTAGCTGAACCCCGACGCCTGGTGGTAGGGGCTTCTAGCTATGAGTTGGGGTTCACCCAATTATAATCTGAGGAGGATGCTGAGGTTTAATTTTTTGGTAATAATTCTCGTGTTTTTGGCACAATTTCATTTTATCGTGCCAGAACTTCCTGCGACCAAATCAACTGGACGGTTTAACTTCATTGAAACTGTGTTGAACCAGCGTAATTAGTTATTATGCGTATATCTTTATAAAATTGAATAACATTAGATATTCATTGATCTTCCCTCAGGAAAACATCGTACGACAGTTATTTGCTATTAAAACATTTTCATAAAACATCATTGTTGATTATAGAAACAGACCGTCTGACGATACCTTCTCGTGATGGAGAAAAAAAAAAAAACATCAACATCTCATAGTCTCATTATTTGCCCCATCATTCCCCCCCCTGAACAACACCCCTTGGCTCCAAGCCGGCCATCTCCCTTATATCCCTTACATACCCACCAGGAAACAAGCCCTTCTGCCCCGCATAACACCCCCACATCCAGTCATCGTTAATATTCTCCGCCTCCGTAATCTCCGCACCGCGAGGGAAGAGAATCTCATCCGTCACATCCAGGTCAGGGTAATAGGACCAGAGTGCCACCAGACGCAGCCCAATGCCACCCGACGGTGGGAATTGCGTGGAAAATGGCGTTTCGGCCGTGGGCTCCGTGGGAGTCGTAGGCGAGGAGTTTGACCAGGCTGCTCGTGACCGTGAAATGCGTCGACGGTGCGTCGTGCTGGTGCTCATCCCTTCGTCTTTCCACATCCAGTCTCCGGAATCTTGGCGCGTGGGCTTGGGGAATGAGGCGCTGGGATGGGTACTTGGGTTTGCATTTGCTGTTCCCACCAATTCATCTCTCAGCGCATGTCCTCCTACAATGTCTTTGACAACAACTCGTCTCTGGCCGTCCGCGTGGTCCTCAAACCCGACGATCAGCATTCGATGGCCCTGTAAGCATCTCCGCCAGCCGTTCGGCCCATTGTCTTTGCTGATTTTACCGTTGGCTCTGAGTTTCAGGTAGCAATTTGTACATAGGTCATAGTCTCCAATGTTGCATGTTGTGCAGTGGAAGCGGCTTGTCGAGGGAGGAATCGGGTAGGAGCAATTGTTACATTGTGTAGAAAACGTCAGTGGACGGTAACGGTCGCTGCCAATTGCGATGGTAGATCCTAATATATGGCTGGATGCGGTTCCTGGTGGCTGGCTAGTGGCAGATGGGGATGTCCATATACGTGACTGCGCAAGATCCGCCTCACGAACACGGGCAATTGGCAGGAGTGCATGTGTGCAGCAATTGCCTTGATTGACACAGCTGTTACAAAACCCCCATTCTCCCTCATTGCAAGTGCTGCATATCCAAAAACAGTCGTCTGCAAATGACTGGCACATATCGCAAAACAAGCCACTCTGGAACCTTTTCACAGGGTCGTCACTAGTTCGTCTTCGGGAGCTTCTGGGCCGAGTGTGGGCTGCATCTCCTTGTGGGCGCAAATATTTCCGTGATTGCAAAACATGCGGCCGTTCCCGGACTACCGAAACCCTTGTTGGGTATTTTTCTTCAAATAGAGCCTGAGCACTGTCCCCGAATCCGAACCAGTGCAGGCATCCTCGGCCTAAACGGTAACATAGTAAACACAGATTGTAATTGCCATCGCCGCATCGAGTGCACGACTTGTAAACTTCATATTGAATGTTCCGTTTATCGCATCGATTGCAGGATATAGACGGCTCGGAGAAGAGACTTTCATTTGAGTGAGTTGCTGGATCGCTTCGAGATGATGTCGGTCGGGAGGATGAAGACCTAGAAGGGGAGGGTATGGTAGCATCGCGTCCGTCAATTAATGGAAGGCGTTCACTCGATTGAGGGACAGACATAGATGGGGGCGTTGCGACTAGTTGACTAGAAGATCCTATCTGGGGGCTTGTAGTTGTAATGGAAGATGTTGAGTTTGGGGTTCCTACTACTTGCCGACGATCTGTGGACCTTATGCCAGTCTGGAGAGCCCTCTGCTCAGATTCACCACTCTGTCTAGGGGATGAGAGTGGTAATTCTGTCCGATGGCGGACAGGCTCTGAAGAGGAATTGGCATGGGAAGAACGTCTAGTAGATAGATCGTTCGAGTGCCTTGCCGTTGGCTGTATAAGAGCTTCAGCCGAAGAGGCAGCAGTTCTTGGAGATGGAGAGGTTGCTCTACGCCTCACACCTCGATCAGAGGAACTTCGCTGTTGGTGATTGGACGACCTGGTTCTCGGCATGGGCGCCTCAAGTAAATGTGGTCGAGATACCGGTGGGCGCTCGTTATCGCTATTTGACCTGGGTTGTCGGTTTCTAGGATGGCGTGAACCCCCTTCACCTTCGCTATGTGTGCTTTGATGAGCAATAGACCGGCGAAGGTGTCTCTTTCGATACGCTTCTGCGATACGTTCACTGAGCTCATCTTCCTGCTCAGTATCCAGGCTCCGTATATCTATCCCATCCAAGAGGCCTTCGTCTATGATCTGTCTGAGTATTTCCTCTTCAATCACAGACTCTCCATCTGAAGTATCTAACAAAGATCGTAAGCTGGCCTGGTGTTCAATTCGCCTCGTATTTGAAGTCTGGACAGGGGATGACCACTCTTGGCTGGCAGCATGCCACGCATGCCGTCTCCGCCCCTGCGCTTCTTCCTGACGGCCTGCTTCTCGATTCCCTGAAGTTCGACTGCGGGTACGGGATGGTGAAGTTCGAGAAGCAGATGCCACACGAGTATGTCTTCGGTCTGCATCCCTAAGACTCATCTGTCTGAAGTCTTCTAGCAATCTACGATCCTCTTCGTTCCCTTCTGAGTCAGACATGCGAGCAGCATTGGGGGGTCTGACCGGTAGAATAGTTTCCCCAGGCTTGTATTTCCATTCTAACTCCTTTCTCTCTTCAGCGCCCCTGGCTCTATGTGGATTTGACTCTAGAAATAAGTCAAGAAGTGTGGTAACTTTGGCATCATGTCTAGTGTCTCGGATTGCGGCTCGACATGACGGGCAGGTGGCTTGGGCGCTTTTGCTGGAGCTAGGTGGATGTGATACTTGCCACGAGAACCATTCTTTCAGGCACACGCCACAGAAGGTATGAAGACAGTCGAGCAGGGTTAATGGTTGATATAGAATGTCTGTGCATATCTGCGGCAAATTAGATCACTGTACTACCAAGTGCGTGCGCATAATAAGACGCAGGAAAGATATATCTCAAACTCGAGGACCGAGTTTGAATTTTCTCCTTACCGAACAAGATAATTCCGCTTCCAAGTTCACCAACCCGGCTCCTGTGGATTTTTCGTCTTGCATTTTCGATGCTAGCCTGAGCAGTGAGGGGCAGATTTGAATATATGGCAGGGTAGCAAGGACCGGGAGTAGAATAAGCCTGTAAACTTAATAACAGCGCTTTTATGACAGACGGTAAGACTTAAAGATGATTTCTACAGAGTCATGACATGGCAGAGATACCGCGTCTGTTGTTGTTGCTGGTTGGTTCGTCTTGCGCCTGAGCCCAGCAAGCGAATTGGATGTGGAAGAAGTTCGCGTGAGGCTGACCAACATCGACCAACGACGGATAACTAAATAGTTTTAAAATGTCACGGTCTGACTTTTCGTTTCTCTCTTAAACAGTGCATTCAGCTTCAGATAATTCTCCATCTCTGAGTATCGGTAATTGAAGGAGTTTTCCACGACAGGTTACCGCTTGCTTAATAAAAGTTATTGGTCCATAGCAGCCCAGCGCCCGCCATGTCAATTAACTGCGTGCGTCACTGACAGTGAAAGTGCCGCCGCAATCAACCTTGCCTGACGGCGACAGTCATTTAGCAGAGCCTGAATCCAGGTTCTCATGGCACTCTCCATAAAATGCTGGAGGAGGGAGTCCTTGAAGCACCGCATGAGCTAACTTGGACTGGAGAAAAAGCTTGAAATGCTCTTGGCTAGGTAAAGATCATACATTTAAACATCACAGAACCGCGGGTCAAAGCATTGATAATGTATCTAAGCTCAGGAACAAAAACCCAAATTCTACAACTATATTCATGTTGCCGTTTTGAATGTACACGCTCTTCACGGTAGCAGCAGCCCTGATAAGCGAGGCTCTTCAGGAGTGATACAATCCCACAAGAGCTCTCTTGACCGTTCGTCAACTGAAGTACGACCACATGGGAGTCTGAGGCCACGCCAATTCAGGTACGATAAATCTTCTATGCAAATTTGAAGCTTTAATCGCGATCATGATAAATTATCACCCATATTATGATCTTACGAGTGCCTACCTTTCCAACAATCTGAAAGGCACCCAGTTCATTTCTGAATTGCCTGTCAGTCGGAGCCCCACTCAGCGCAAACACATTCCCAACAACCCACAACCGGGGCAAGGTCTGCAGATGAGGAGGGGTCTCGACTGATATCTCGCCGCCCTCGAAAGCGCTGGTGAACCTTGAGATAAATATTTGGTCAAAGACCCACAGCATCCTGGCACGATTGACGATCGAGAAGATTATCTGAGATACAAGGCAAAGGCAGGTCGTGGAGAACTACTTTAACCGAGGCAAATCAAAATTGGGGTCTATCAGCAGGAACATGTCGTATAGTGAATGCAGCCTCGAAAGTGAAAGAGAAAGGAGCTGTGTCAGAAAAACCCAATGCAAATGAACTGTTGAGCGTTGGGCCTAGAGCAAAGTCGAAATCTGCGGATGCAATATTGGGAAGTGGCCTTTCCGGCTTGCATTTACAAGTCTTAACGGCCCTTTGGCCGAATCAACACCAGGACCATCAAAAAAAAGCTGCAACTTGGGGGATATGCCCAGCAAGGTGAAGGGATCTACTTGGGAAAACAACAATTACTGCTAATAGGACTCTAGAAGCAGATATGGAAGATGGAGTCTGGCGATGACGAGAACGGTGAGCAAGGGGAGGAAGAGTAGGAAGACGGAGAAGACGGAGAAGACGATAAAGAAGAAGGGATGGGGGAGGCGACGGCGCGATGGAGATGGAGATGGAAATGACGAAGAAAGCTGGAGGATATGGAGGAATGTGAGCAGAGAGACCAATGGAGATATTCCGTCTACCAGTCGAATGAAAGCGATCTTCAACAGGAACCAAAATATTTTGGTCTTTCAACCATCTCAGGTGGCATCCCAATACTTTATCCCACGCCCACAGCTTCCCGGGATATTCTCCAATTTGGATTGTTTCAAGAGACAATTGTTTTCTTGAAAGAAGATATCGATGAACATTTCTGGAGATTTCCGGACGTGAACTAAGACTTGAACAAGGGAAAACTTTCTGCGGATTGCTCAATAATCTGCAATTGTACAATGGTGGTTATTTCCGAGCCTGAAAATTCCTCAGTATCAGATATTACTCTTTGTTGCCCACTGAAATGCACAACCCCAGGCGCCACAGCAGGTGAAAATACCGGGAGACGATTTACCACATATTTAAATAGAGACTTCCTCCCCGGAAGCTCTTCACCTTCAGCCAAACATACCCTTTCCTCCATATCTATATACCATTTGAGTCACTCCAACACTTGCAGAACAATTGTTCTGCCTGATACTGTGTGATGGTTAAAGCGATGGAATCTTCATGCGTGAGAGCTGCATACAGCGATTATTTTCCATCTTCCCCTATTCCTGATGTGATAGAACATCCTATTTTTCAGCCATTTCGCCAGACAATCAGTTACCGTTGAGGAATTTGCTTTCGAAAGTCGAAACATAATAGCTTGGAACAAGATAAATAACAATCTTATCAGCAATGGCATCTTGGAATCGGACGGCAGCTTTTTGAAAAAAAAATAAACACATTTCTATTAATTTTCCCGAGACACAATCAACCCCAAAGGCCAAGGCATGTTCCACAGCTACCTGTCGACAGCGAGGAGATGAGGAAGAAAGAAAATTGAATCGAGTTTATTTCATTGTTCCTTTTCAAACCGGCAATGTTGACTCAGTACATGGTTTTGGTTTCATAATAAGATTGAATTCTCAATCGGGCTTCATGACATGCTCATCTCAAACGCGACTTTTGTTTCTTTCTTTAATCGGTTTTTCAAAAGGCTCCGAAGATTCCCCACCATTTCCCACACATTTGATCTATATCTCATATCATCATGATATCTCATTTTCACTCTGGAATTTTCCGTCTACCGAACCATGGCTTTTCATTGATTCCTCCATTTAATACTTTCCTCTCAGCGGTTGCTCAAGATATATTTGAGTAACTTCGATTTCTGCTGCAGTCTTTTGAATGATCTAACTCCCCAGGTAACTACTTAGATCAAAAGTGACCCTTAATATTAAAGGTTCTTTATAGTATGTCATTCATCTGCCAGCCCTTTCTAATCAAATTGCTCAAATACAGGAGCTCAACAATTCCTGTGTTTGCATATTTAATTAGCTGGAATTTCGGCTTGGAATACTCCCATCAAGGATTCACCTAAGCCCCTTGGAGGCATTATTGCTGCTGAAATTGTCCAGTGACAACAATATCAATTTTGGCTTTTGCATGTTATGATCTCACCGTACGCCATCATCACGAAGCCTTAGTCTTCACAGCTCTCCTTGGTCAAGATAGGCTATTGATCAAGAAGACACGTCAATAATAGATCCGCCACTTGTCTGCAGTTAGGCGTCCCTCTGTTATAAGAGAGAGTGTGTGCGTGGTTTAGTACGTATCCTTATTCCATCACCTGACTTAACAGGCATATCGCCGGGTTGCTAACTTCTGGACTCGCTTGTCACTTAGTTCCCCCTTCATCTATTGCAATATAACAGAAGTGGCCCCTAACTAACTACAGAAAGGGTCTCCTTCGGCTTTTTTTCAGGAATGGCAGACGCAAGAACAGGCATCAAAAACGAACACTGCAGTCTCGCCACTTTGCGGAGTTTTGGTACTTCAAGCCTGCATCAAAATTTGCCGGGGTTCAGAGCGCTATCTGCGCGCCGGTCTTTGGTGAAGAGGCAAATATGAAACATCCCTGTCTAATAACCCAGAAGGGGGTATTTGTTGGCATCTATGTGCCGTGGGCGAAGTTTAGAACTGGAATGACTCCTAGGGGCAAGGGCAACAACTTTGTTGTTGGAAGTCCCTTTTACTTGCCAGAAATATTCAATATTGCTACCCTGTATATTTATTAGCAGGGGATTAAAAAGTCGTCGGTTATTTCAACATATTCTGTGGATTGCGAATCCCATCACTGCTTCGTTCTGATAAAGAGGAAATGTAGTGTTCATCCATATAAGAGATCTCCAGAATCACGGTGTAAGTACGCTAAGTAGGTTAGTTGTGGGGCAGCCATGCTCCTTTCGACCAAGCTGCTTTCGAGATTCCCATTCTTCATGTTTATGAGCAAAAGACCGTGAGTCTTCCGAAGCTACATAACCTTATATAACAGCCCTCTTAAGACGCCACTAACTAGCTCCCCACTAGACTGGACTTTTGAGCTGGCCTTGAACGACAAGGTATTTGTTGAATGCCCATTGTGTCATTATCAAGCTGATTCCTTTGAAGATATGCCAGAATGACAAGTTCCGATTCCAATTTCTCTGTCTCCGATGAGGCAACTTGCCGTTTACCTCGACGTTTCAGGAGCGAAAAATCGGCTTTATAGCGTGTATCTCGTTCCCCATTGAGGGGGGATACCAACCTCGCATAAAACCTAATGATCCAGACCATCGCCTTCTGCTCACCGCCATAACTTTTTCTCTATTTAGCGGGGTATCAGTCGCCTACGCGACGACGTTGTTTCGTTGATGCATCCCTTATTCTTGGATGCATATCAATTACCGAAAGATGTTCGGGGTAGAAGAACATATCAACCAATCTACCAATCTTATAGATCCCGGAGGATGCTCTATCAACCTCTTGCTTTCTTAGACGAACCTTCCGCAAAATAAAATTCCAGGACATCGATATTGATGACTTCCAAACTTTTCCCGATCGAGATCCGCCGTCAGGACCATTTTAAGACCATTTCCAAGCAAGTGGCTTCGAGGCTCTTTGGGGTCCTTCTCTGGTCTTCATATTGGGGTGCTGCAGAGCGTAACATTTTCCGGGGAGGCACATCTTCAACGATGAAGCATTATAGATCTTTGAACAAAGGTTAAAATCGAACACTGGAAGTTATTCTCACCCATCAGAATACATCTTGGGAAAGAGAAAAATACAGGACCCCTGATAAGCAACTCTATTGGTATGCCCCCTCCATCTTCATCCATATTTAGATTCCCTGTTCAGAAATTATCTGCAAAATTAGCAACTTCAACTATCTTCTAGACTTGTCCGCCTGTCCGCCTTGCCAGGGCGACTTTGAAATATGTTTAATAATTCCCATGTGTCCGCCCTTTAGGGGCCGTGTGTGTAGGGTCATCATATTCTGATGAGTGTCTTTAATTTGCGCTTTCTACTCTGAGGATCCGAAGTATTACCTGAAATCGTCTCTCCTAAAAAGGAGTTTTGTTCCGAGAGATTTCGCCATATAGTTTCCGTCTAGCAATGATAAAGAGGAGCCATGGGAAGTGTCATTACATCGTTTCCTACCCTTCCGCAGATTCTCTATTGACTTCGCATTGGGATAAAGCTCACTTTCCCCTCAAAATTATCCGAACAAATTCCGCCAATATGGTAAATCTGGGGATCATACACTGTAAGCGTGTGCATTTATACGCCACAGCCCCGAGAAGAGCACATCGACAAACCAGGTTTTACGGATTAGGTCCGGGATTATCCCTCACGTCACTCCATTCATGCGGAAACTTCTCAGGAGGCATCACATGTCTCACTCCTTGGTGGAAGCCCAGCATCTGCCAACTGGCATCAAACCAGGGACTTACTACAAACGCAAATCAAGCGGGAGAGGTAACCCTCTCTCGTCTTTGGGTAGTGCTGCCTGCACACAGGTATCGATAATCCTCCCACTTCTGTGTGGTTGGATGCTCATGCCGCTGGGGTGGTTTGAAGAGCGGGGAATTGTTCGGGAGTAGTTCGGACTGAGTTTGTGTTTTTGGAAGTGCTGAAAAGTCATGAGGTATTGCCTAGCGGGATAGATTTGTGCTTAATTTGAGGGAGGAAGCGGGGTTGACGTTAGCCAGTTGTCTGATAGTTGATTAGCGTTAGTGAATGAATGAGTTAACGTTAAATGCTTAAGCGCCGTGCATACGAAGTACGCCGCGTCTAATAAACGCCAGGGTATCGATCAATCGTTCATTGGTTCCGTTGGGATTTCAAGATTGCTATCGTATGCAATTGGATCGACTGTGGTTTGTTTTCTTTTTCTTTTCCTTTTTCTTTCCCCCCCCCCCGGTCTCCCCCCTTTCTCTCCTTCGGGTTCTTCTTGTCAGCCTTTGCTTTCAGGCCGGATGCAAATAGGAACGTTATTTACCACCCATTTCTTCAATAATAATATCAATCTCGGATGGTTGGCCACTGCGCCCCCTATCCAATCATCATACTTTATCAATCAGTGGCGTTCATTATCTCTTCTACCTTGTCGGCTATCCACAACCTAGGTAAACAACGCTAGTTCATGAACAAACCTCAAAAAATCAAAAACATCACACGCATCGATGTGCTTACCCGTCCCTTCAGCAGATATCTTGGCAAGGGTTTGCCTCTTTGATCCATTCATCCACGTATCCAATATGTCAGGTATGTAACTATGCTGGAATGTAAAGAACGTTTTCTGCCCGCTTAAGCAGGACGATCAAATCCCCGCTCTCCATCCCTCAAGAGACCGGGTCTGGCCTTTGCATAAGGCCGAACACTTGCCTCTAAAACATGTTTTTGTTGGGGTGGGGCTCTTCCACGAAGCTTCATGCTCATTTATTGGTCGTTTCATCCATTTGTTGATTTTCCTCCTGTTCTTCTGAATCTGAAGGGAGCCTTGCAACCTAGCAGTTGTATACTAAGTGAGTAGCCGGCCGTCCCGCTGCCACTCCCGTCGTCATCTTGGTAGACCCTCGTGAGTGCCCTCGAGGAATAAAGATCAATTGCAGGTTTTGACTGGGGTGGATGTGTTCTCGAGTGTTGGCCTCTGGAATAGCTGGAAGTATGTTTGGGGGTTTATATGCAATGGCCTGTCTGAACTTAATATCAGCTGATGGAACGAAGGATTGTCCCTCGTATGGGATCGAAACAGAAAATGTCATGCAGATTTTGCAGGGTACGGTTGTACATCCAGGTCGGGTATATGCATGTGAAAGGGACGGCTCATGTACAGTAGTAGTTACTGTACATATGGTGTTTTAATGAACTCATCGGCAACGTCCGAATATATTTATTTGCCTTTCTTTCCCTAAAACTGGTTGGCAAGTAAACCCCCTTTGCGGAGAATGGCGATCCGTCGACAGGTTGACAGCAAGCCAGAGTTCAAAAGGTACAGCAATAAGCTTCCGTCCTTTGTCCGAATCCAGGAAACTCGAAGGCGGGAAGCTGACAGGAGGAAGAAACAAGCATCCTCTGTAAGCTCCAAGCCTCGTGTCGAATAGTACCAAAAATTAAGTAAAGAATGACCAAGAAGAGGAAATGCAAAACAGGGAGAAAAGACATTCATTGCCTTTGATATTGAGCAAATGTCAAAGTCGGCCGGCTAACACCAATCCGCCAAAGGCCGAGGCGCTTCCAATGGAAGGGATATATTCCAGCACTCAATGGTTCACAGAGAAGGATTTGCACCAGGATACGTGGAAGGATTGAGAACACCTTGATGAGTATTATTTCTCCCACAGCTGATAATACCACACAAGTGATAGTGGTGGTAAAACGCCCAATCAGGACTCGGGCTAAGTACAGCCATATCCCGCTGATGCAGACAATCAAAACTGTAACTAATTGCAACCAGTGAGGAAGCTCAGGTAACTAACGAGCTATATCCCAGAACATTCTCCATCAGTTTTGATAGCCGTTGCATATCCAGTGTTACAGTTACGTCAGATAAGACAGGACAGCAACAGCCGCGTAGATGTTTCATTTGCTCAGAGTAATAAGTTGAGGTCTTGCAAAGCCTTATTATCTGTGGCACAGACCACGAATATCCACTCGAAGATATCTAGTTAGTTGATAACTAGTTAGTTATATGGTTAGTGTGAGATGGGGAGATAGGTTCAAAGTGATTTTGACCTTCTCT
This sequence comes from Paracoccidioides brasiliensis, assembly GCF_000150735.1. NCBI lineage: Eukaryota > Fungi > Ascomycota > Eurotiomycetes > Onygenales > Ajellomycetaceae > Paracoccidioides > Paracoccidioides brasiliensis. Next base: position 690,524 of record NW_011371367.1, read on the forward strand.
CCCTTCTCTCCATATCATTGACATCTTTCTAGGCATCATCCCACTAGCAAAGGATACACACACAATCCACACCGATGCTGCGACATTTTAACGTGATGTTTCAGAAGCGCGTCATCTTCCCGCCTGGTCCCCTCCATTTTGCTCTGACAGGCCCCCCTCTAGGCGCCAACAAGGGCATTTATGTATATGCAGGGACTGGTCCACCACGAACAAGATGATCAGACAATTCAGCTGATTCCACATGAGCCTGTGTCTGCATCCTGAATGGCCGGAGGGATCTTGTGAATGGTTCTAAAGTATCTTAGCGTCTCCACGAGTGGCAAATCTTGTGTAGGTGCGCGACATGGATGTCTGGCCGAAGAGCGGGGAGAGGAGGCGAAAGCCAACTAGGGTGTAAAAGCTGTTCTTGTTCTTCTGAAGAATCTCCGTTAACTAGTTAACAGATAAGATAGCAGTTACCACAAGATTTTACTGGAGTCTCCCTGGTGGATAAAGATAAATTTTTTTGGATATGGGTACGTCTCTTTTACCTGCCTATGTTCACGAGCTAGCTCTTTAACCATCGAAATGAAATACTCTTGAATCAACTTCGACTTGCATCTCCTGGCAGATATACAATGACAAATATGGCTGCAATTGTCTGAAATGTTAGTTTTTCGTATATCGCGCACTGTACGACGGTTGAATTCAAGATTTTTCATTATTGCAACATCCAAAAAGTTTACATTCCATAAGCAGAACCACGCAGGATGTAAGGTTCTTTCAGGTTAAGTTTACCTTGTTCGGAAGATTCCATTACTTGGACATTCGTGCATTGCGACTGATCTGATTGGTCATCCAGGCTACTTTGCATGGAACATGGCATTTGGCGTATTCCTTCTCCGCGGACTCTTGAGTGTATGCCGCTGGGATGCTGATGCATAGCCCATAGTCATTCTTTGCATATTGAAGCGGTTAAGGCCTGCTGTACATAATCTTGTGCATAACATGGTTCTCAAATTGCATTATTATTATTCCGGTGTTCCACGTCGACTTGGCTTTTACGCGGACGAGTTGTCAGCCGGAGAAAAGGGGACCCTCCCGCCGAGTTTCTAGCAATTGTCTTTCAAAGCTAGATTCGGCATCTCGTGGGGGGGATCCCACCCAAACCTAAAGGATAGAAATGGTTAACGAGAGAGCGTGGAGAGAAAAGGAACCCTGGTAGGATATCTTATGGGCCGCCGATCTAAATCTATCCTCCAGTATAAAGTTGTCGAACGGGGCGTGTCTTTAATTGAAAAGAGAAAGTAAGCAAACTCTCTTATATCAACGCACGGTCGAGTGGGCCCGCAACGGATTATGTGATGCATAAACTCCATTCCGTGCCCGCAGCTGGATGAGGGGGGAAGGGGGAGAGGGGAGGGACGCAAGGGTTGCCCTTGTCATAAGTCCGTCCCCATTTCGGCAGAATAGCCCAAAGCGAAAGAAAAGATAAGAGAATAAATAGAAATTGCGGGGGCCGGTCCCTGGAAACTTCCAACCATTGCTCCTGGGAAGAGGAGGCTGACAAAAACAATTGTTCCCTGGAGAGCATTGAGGAGACGTCCCAGGATTCTTGCGCACAAATCAAACTTGCTTCCGTGGTTCGTTGACAGCCAAGATCAACACCCATGGCATTCTTGGAGCTAACCCATGGATAAGAAGCAGCCAGAGTTCAGAGTTATGGCCCCGATTGACTTGTTGATAGATCCACTGGCTGGCCGGCCGAGCAACGTTGGAAAATTAAGGAGCGTTTGCGGGACATGGAGGTTCTGGGCCCTATCGGCGAATTCCTGGCAGAGCCATTCGGACTGGTGAGTTGACTGGCTGCGTGGTTCTCCCTTGGCGTGTGGCAGGGCGGGGAAAGCACTGGTTCGTCGCCCTACTGCACTCTCTCCACAGCAACCCGCGTGTCGGCGGCGTTGCGGCGTCATTGGTAATTTCCCATTCCCCAGCAGGCTCCTGAAAGGTATTGGCTGGTTGGGGGGCGCTGAACGGAGATCTGGAGAGGGCAAATTTAAGCTTGATTGCAGCGGCTCTGCAATGTTTTGTGTGTATATCCACCCACGGAACTCAGTGCTGTCCCCTCCATTGCGTGCGTGGGAGGACAAACTCGGATAGCCCCCCCCAATTGAAAGGTTGAGGAAAGGTTGAGGAAAGGTTGGGCGGGAGGCTACCCGTGTATCTAATTTTACCTTGGGCACCACCACTCTGTAGCAGGCACACCTACCCAAGGAGCATCGCGAAACACACTCAATTTTCGGATAGTTCCTCTGTGTTCCTGGCCTTGCCTGCTAGCAAGCACTTATAGTTCGGTTCAACTAATTAACTATCTGTTGTTGGTAAGGGAGTAGATAACCCCGTTATTCCCAAACACCAGTTTACCATCCTTAGCTTGCAGCTTCAAGTCCTAGTTACTTATCAGCCAATCAAACGACCATACGAAGAGTCAACGAGTGCTGCCTGAGGCTGCCGAGGCTCAATCCCCGAAAACGAGCTTCGGGTGGAATTCTTTTTTACAGCCAATTTTTTTTTTTTTTTTTCTTTCTTTCTTTCGATAATTCCCAGAGGTTATTTTCCTCGAGAGCAAAACCGAATTAAACTACATTCGCAATAATCCAAAAACGTCGTGGCTACAACAAGCGACCGTGTAAAACTGCCTTACAAGGGACAGAAGTTTGAGAGCAAGAAAAAACCAGTTTTTTATCCCTACAACCTTTTGTTTGATACCGGGTGGGATCTGGCACTCTGGGCCCAATTATCACTGGGCATGCAGCGCCGATCAGCCCAGCATCATGCATAAAAGATGGAACAAAGTTTCCTGATCCCTGCGAGATAAGAAGAGCTCTGAAGCTACCAAGGCCTGCCACGAGCATAATGGCTCAACCTGGCCCTAGGCAGACGTCCGATGGGGGCTCTCCAGCTCTATCTGCAACTGTTACCAGAGCCACCATGGGGCTCAGGGTGAATTCTTTGAGACTAAACAGAGGGCGATGCGGCGAGTAAGGAGCAATTAACGGCTGAGAGAAAGAATGGTGGTCAGTCAGGAGCTTTAGATGTAACTACTGCGTAAGTGAGAGAGGGGGGGTGGAGTGGGGCAGGAAGTCCCCGAAGACTCTAGTAATTTAAAAGGGAATACGTTGCCTCTCACGCCCGGAGGCTCAGCTCTGGTTAAGCATCCAGTGTAGCCTAACTTCAAGGCCTCAAGGTCCCCAGAGACTTCGGGGTTTCAGGGCGGAGATATTTGTCGCCGGTATCAATCTTTCAACGATAGATTTCTAGCGCCTGTGAAAACCTCCCGGGCTTGTTTGACGCCTCTTACGTATGTGTCTGTTCTGACCAGTTATCTGACTTCTGTAGCACGGCAATTGGGATAACTAGATGCTGGGCATTAATCAGGCTTGTACGACCATACTGTCATTCTTGAATATTCCTCAGGACTAGGAGGAAGTCTTGGGAGGAATGTTGACAACAAAGTTTTCCCGGCTGTGGTACGCGAACTTCTGGTAAGATCGTTTTTCTCTCCCTGGCAGGGGCCGAATCAAATGAACGGAATTTGGCTTTTCTGCTCTGGATTCCAGCAATGAATTAGATGATGTTATGTGGTTATCCACTGCGATATAACTAGATAACTGGCCATCGATTACCTCACCTTCTGTAATTATGGACTGTTTTGATGCGATGTTAGTGACTTTGTGATCGCATAACATGCTCCCGGCCATGGCGACAAGTCTGCATCATCAGCATCATGCATGGCGTGATCTTAACACTTGATATTGAAACGGTCCAGGAGGAAGAAAATGTACGAGACATTGTCAGAGCAGTTGGGCGGCAACCCTTTTTTTTTTTTTTTTTTTTTTTTCGTTATATCCTCAACTAAAACCTGTAACAGCGGTTCCGTGGATCTCTTCTCTCCCCAACCCCACAAATAAAAATAGACATCGTTGTAAATAAGATGTAGTTACGCATAGTGGGGGAAAAAAAAAATTAAGGAAAATTTTTTTTGTTGGGAGTGGCGAGTGTGGACGGGAGTCGCAGAAGCTTCAACACACCACCCAACAGGCGCAGCAAGCAGCCCACCAACCATCAACCACACGTTGGTTTTAGCTGGGCAAGTAAGTGTAAGAGACATGGAACTGGGATGTTGAGACCGCCCCAGCAAAAGCCTTCATCGCAGCAAGTGCTGATTCGCCCGTGATGACAAGTTTGGCCGTTTTTTTTTCTTATCAACTCTATCATCACATTGTTGCAGCGGCCGAGATGCTTGGGAAGAAGATTGATATAACATGTACCAAGTTGCACACCGCATTGCTTCCATTGATTTTCTTATCCGGTTTTGTTTTGTTTTGTTTTTTTATTCTTTGCCCCCTCTTGCATAACTAATCGCCGGAGGTATTCCTATTGGGTTCTGGGTGCTATCGTTACTAAATAATATTATTGTCGGAGGATAAGCTTCCCGAGAGCTGACAAGCCAGTGGTTCAAGATGGAGTCGAGATAATTTTACTCTCGTCAAGATCAGACCCATACATACATACATACATACATACATACATACATACATATATATATTCAGTATCCACAGCCCTCATTCCCACCAGGTGGCCGCGCTCAATTCTTCCCCAGAGCTGACCGGGCGCTTCCGTGTTTGTATGCACTGTATAGAATACAACACTCCAGCTGGTCCCCACTGTGCGATTAGCGTCAAACATGGCCAGAGCCCAGAATGCTCAAGAGGATAGATCTATCTAAACTTGGAAGCGTTTCTCCAGCTAGGGCTCCATGGTGCAAGCGTTCATTCGTGTCTGGTCAGAACAACTTATGCAGGCTTGCGCAGAAGCCATTGGAGTAAAATTCGCGTTAGCCTGTAACTAAGCTGTTGCAGGGAATCTCGAAGTCAGAGGTTTCAAAACGCAGAGGGTTGAAAGGGTTTTTGATAACTATTCTCCTCCAGCGTGATACTAGACTCATTGCCTTTGGTTTCATTCATTTTTGGTTTCTTTTCTTCTTTTCTTATATATTGTGGAGAAATACCATAGGAAAAGTTAAAAAATAACGGTCGTAAAAAACAAAGAAATAAATGCAAAAGAAAAAAAAAAAAGAAGAGAGAGCGCCAAAAAAAGCAATTATTTAACTTAAATATACCAAGGCGTTGTTTCTTGTCGAAGATGTCGGTCAAGTCAGGTTGTGGCCAATGAAAGTCGCACCGCGGATTTGCTCTGGCTCTTGATTTGACAGGATGGCGAAGAGAGAAACCTACTTACTACTTTTTCTGTACCTACACCCGTAGTTTGCTTCCAATGTCAAGGCAGTAGTAGGTAAATCGTTGCGTGCGTTTGGTTTAGATTGATTGACAGGTGGGGGGAGGGGGGAGGATACGAGAGAGCCATTCGAAGAAAGGAGAAGTAGTTCATTCCAGAGGGAGTTCGGCTAGCTTCAACCTACTTAGAAACCTATCTATGGCTTAACCCTGCTACGTGCGATAAGCTATGCGAAATAGAATGCAAAAGTTGACTCGGACCGAAACAGATTGTCGCTCAGAGATTTAGTTGACTCACTTATCTGATGGCTGTTGGGGGGGCTTATCGTACAGTTAGTAACGTGTATATATAGAGTTATACAACTTTACGATATTCGTAGAACTACATACATACATACATACATACATACATACATACATACATATCTTGGAAGTTATCGCCATACCTCCTGAACATGAACAACAGAGAGAGAGAGGACAACACCCGCAAATCCCTGAGCAGCTCCCCTCTCCAAGGCATTATAAAGTTGGCAGCCCTAGCAGGGAAGTCGTCGTTGGTCCTTGGGCTGGCCGTTCCACTGGTCAACAAAGAGCCAGTCCGTTCGTCTATCACAGGCGCTGGGGGAACTTGAGGCATTGACGCCGGAGGTACTAGACCCGGCTTCCCTGGCTGTTCCCGCCACCACCAGAAAACCCAGCTCGCCCTGCCCTGCCCTGCCCTGCCCTTGCACTGACTCAACCTTCCTTCTCAAGTCACTCTTCTGCTTGCTCTCTCTTTTCCTTCCCACTTCATCCATTGCCTCTTTTTTTCCTTTTTTTCCTTTTTTTTTTTTTTTTTTTTTTTTTTGTTGTGCTCTCCCCGTCCTCTCCCGCCCTCAATTGCTTTTCTCTCTATCCCCTTCTTGTATCGCGTCGTTGTGTTGCGCTTGTTTGATTTGTTGCATTTGTCTTAACTCTCACCCTTGCCCAGGCCTCCTTTGAAGTTCCTTCTCCCTAGCCCATTGAATCTCTTCGTTGTTCGTTGTGTTTTGTTCTCGGTTTCTCAGGTTCTACATATCGCCCTCCGCCCTCCTCTGTTCTCTCCTCCTCCATTTCGTGTCTTCGAGCAATTGAAGTGAGCCGGATTGTCCGGATATATACAAAAGGTAAAGAAAAAAAATATCTAGCACTCTCTCTTCTCCTCGTCGTTGAGCTTTTTCTTCTTCTGGTTCCCAGACGCATCCGGCGCTATCTTCTCCCCGATACCCTCTCGATATTTTTTCTTAACATATTCCCCACTCGGTCTCTGCATCCCAAGAGCATTATCCTGTCCACGTATAGGGTCTAGATTGCCGGCCCAGCTGGAAGGGAATCCCTTCTTCATCCTGTCCCGCTTCGTTTTCTGTGTGCTTGGGGTTCAATCGCCCGGGGAACGCCGCCATGCAGTCTCATCCCCCCCCCCCGCCCCCCCCCGCCCCCCTCGTTGTCTGGAAAGCCATCCATTCCTTGGCCTGAGCCCCCAGCTACTTAAATCCCTATTAAGATGGATTGGGCGGGAGTTGCAGAGAAATCTTAATTCTCCCTTCCTTTATGCTGTCCTATTCTGTATAAGCAGGACATCTATATCATACCCTTGCATGTTGGATCTTTTGACGGACAGCACTCTCCACAACTGTCCATGTCTCATAACCCTTCCCTGAATCAAGACAATTCACTCCCAAGTTTGAGTATCATAGATCCTACTTCGACTGCTGTCACCGCCCTCTTCTCCTCCTGCTCCGGTTCTTGATTGGCGTCTTTGTTGTCTCTCTTTATTACTCTGCTCTTTCCCCTTTTTCCAAGTGGCTGACCTGGTCCCCTCCATCAAGATTTGTTTTTCCAGACCTGCCTGCTCCGTCCAAATTCTCCTATCCAGTCAGTGGCCTCATTGAAGACAAGCCTCTGCGTTGGATGCTTTGGATAGAATCAGGAGTGTCTCTGTACCCCCCTGTGACGCAATAAGTCGGCCGGATGCCGTACACTGCGCCGGCTCCGTTGTTAACTGCTCAGCTCCATCCCCATCTAGCTTCTGCTGGTCCCTTAGCCACTACACGTCGCCATGGACGACAGAATTCTGAGCCAGCTATGAACTCTTCAGGAAGTCCTCCACCACTTCAGCGAGCCCATTCGTCAAGCTCTTATATTTATCGTCATCGACGAAGCCTTGTCGTTTCCCAAAACACATCAAGTTCTGGAGAGCTAGGGATAGAATCGAAAGACGGGAGGAGGAACAGCCCATCACCAACCAATACCCCTCACGCGGCACTATGGAAATCTCCTTCTGGTGCGATGATCCCGACCGGGGTAGTTATCTCACCTCCCGATTCGAAATCTAATTCGAGTGATGACGAAGAAACTACAACTCCAGGGTCGCAGAGGCTCATCTTGGCAGATTTTGAGGCAGCAATCATGTCCATTGATCAGATCTCCCTCCAAACTCCCACCAAGAAACGGGGGCCCGTCAAGCCTTCCCCAAAAATACAACGAACTCCCTCACCCCTAGATTTATCGTTGGCATTAGCTGCAGAGGTGAAAGGGCCCCGTGTTAAAGCTCATTTGGAAGAAGATGACTTAAGTATTCCCGGCCTCAACACACCTAATGGGGTTATCCATGCTCATTCATCAGAGATTGCTACCCACACCCCTGAAGACAGCGACCGTGGGGAAGATGAAATGGAACTTGCTCTGAAACCTTCAATGGTCCGAAAGAAGTCAGGAGAGTTGGTGAGGCCTGCCCTCCGGCCCAAGAGAAGGCCGTCTAGTGCACCAGGAACTCCAATGTTTTCAAAGGCAGTTCATTTCGACTCCCAGTTGGAACATATCCGCCATTTTCTCCAGGTCGACAAGCCTCTGGCCGTTAGTGCTGGTTCCTCTCCCATAGAGACCTATGACGGTGACAACGAATTTCCCTTTGGCAACAGTGATGATCGACCTTCTCAGCCAAACCTCTTTGAATGGGACGCTCGGATAGCTAATTTCCCAGTGGATCAGGAAGCGAGAAAACATATGCCCGTTCGACTGGAACGGATATTCTTATCGCCAGGTAACAAATGCCTGGTTGGTGTTGTTGCAGTGGCCAACATCTCCTTCCAGAAGCATGTTGTTGCAAGATTCACCTCCGACTACTGGAAAACGACCTCTGAGGTCATTGCAGAGTATAACAACGACGTTCGCCGGAAAGAAGCAAACGATGGATACGACAGATTCAATTTTAGCATCCATCTAGCGGATATGGGAAACCTTGAAACTAAACGAATGTTCATTTGCATACGTTATAACGTGAACGGCCTCGAATTCTGGGACAACAATAACACAATGAATTACCATGTGGATTTTTGCAAAAATCCCAAGCAGCGGAATAAGGGAACTCAAGCTGGAAACAGCCCAGGTCCTCGACCCACAAGCACATTACCCAGGAGCAGGCCCTCTGATCCTCTTGCCTCACGTTCACGATCAGTTCCCCCGTTTCCTGGAGACTTTGGCAAGTCTCCTCCCTCACCTGCATTACCAGACCGCCGCCTTGAACTAGAAAAGCCGCCCGCGAAACCACCACCTTGCAAGGATGACTGTTTCCTCGAAACACCAATCCGTCGAAGTTCAACTGCCTCTCAGACTTTTGGGAACCGGTATGACTTTGGAGCATCCCTGTCAGCTGCTATGCAGCCTGGCAGCGTCGACCAGACCCGTCGTGGTAAGCGTTCCGACCAGGCAGTGAAATATATGCCAGAGTCGACGTCAACCACCTCGATTACAAACAATGCACCTGCGGTGTCAAAACCTGAAGGAGGCAAGCCAGCGAGGCCTGATGAAAAATTCGAGCCTACCGCGGCAACCTCTCCAGGAGCTTCCTCAAAACTTAGTACATCTTCGCCTGGTCCAATGAAGCCTACCGATATTGTTTCGGGACAGCCTTATCATCAGTCGCCTATGTACAAGGAGCTCGTGGATAAGTACTGCTTCGTAGGTTTTCCCGAACCAGCTTAAAACACCACCGCCTTATTGCACACCACATTTTTACCCTTTTGTAAACTTAGAATTCGAACTGACATCTACGGAATCAATAAAGTATGGATCTTCCAAGACAGGTTCTCTGTCTACCACTCATTTCTCACGACGCCACCACCACCAAAGCGCGACTCGGAACGCAACGACCCCAGGAAACAATGATTGTGTCTCGAGCTATTCCACCATCACTCCTTCATCGAAAGATAAACCATTATCTGCCGATTATAAACCGTCGACAGCGACAGCAACAGCAACAACGACAACAAATCCAGACAACAACAACCGATCAACAACCAAGCATACTTCTCTCATTCGATCCCAGGGGGGTGCCGGTCTCACTACTACTAGCCCATCGTCTTCCCCACCCTCAAATTACTCTACCCACCCGCCGTATCATCACCAGTCTATGCAGAAGACATTTTTCTCTGAATCTCTTACCCTGACTTTTATTTGAGGGTAGATATGATGCAATAATAAAGTTCTACTTAACATTCCTCTCTGGGTTGTCGCCCGATTTATAACGGCAACACCAATGAACCCTCCTGGGCGAAGTGAAAAATGGGGCTATTTCTTTTTCTTTTTTCTTTAAACCATTTCCTTGTTTTTCCTTTTGCGTTGTGTGTCTGACACCCTTTTTTTCTTTTCTTTTTTCTTTCTTTCTTTCTTTCTTCCTTTTTTGCTGAACTGTTTTTGACGAATTATGACACCAGGTACTGTGACTAATGGGTGGAAAGCGTGGAATTCTGAAAATTATTCGGAAACAGCCTGGGGCAGGCAGATATATATGGAGAGGAACTTGTGTGTGTGTGTGTGTTTTTTTTTTTTTTTTTTGTTCTCTGTTTTTGAACTGTTTGATTTGCATGGGCCTTGAAATTGATGACAGGGTGAGTAAGGGATGCTAATGTTTATTTCTTTTCCTTCACATCGTCCTTTCACTGCTGCGGTTTGCACGGTTCTATGATGACACTTTGTTTTTCTTGCTTTTTCCATCTATTTGATTTGAGCAGAGTGATGACTGTTTTTGGAGCCTTGCTTTGGTTTTTTCACTCTTTTTCTGTGACGATTTTGCGTCACTTGGAAGGGCATATTCTTGCTTTATTGTTTTGTGATTTATCTTTTTTCCATCTTTCTTTTCTCTTTTTTTTTCCCTCTTTTCTCTCTCTCTCTCTCTCTTCATGAACAGTTGATTTGCATTTGGGTCTGGCGTTTTCTGATGGTTCTTAATTTCCCATTTTCTCCAGTTTTAATTCCGTTTCTCCACTTTTCCATTTCTTTTCCAAGTTCAGGCGTTGGGTTGGCAAAAGTGCTCTCTTCTTTCTCTTTTTTCCCACCCCTCTCTTCTTCTACTTCCTCTTGTTTTCTTCCAAATTGATTAACTATGGATATTTTTAGCACGTTGTCTCTCCTCCGTTCGTTTTGTTCTATATAACTTATATATATATATATATATATATATATACATAAATCGTTGATGATTGATGGCTATTATGCAGCGTATAAACGTGTTTCCTGTACAAGAAACTGTTTGCCTTTCAGTTTAAATACGACTAGCATGTTGTTTTTGTTAACTTTTTACAAAAGCTCTTGCAATACCCTTGCTTCTTCAGCATTGATAGTGCTAGAGACTGTTCGTCTGAAGTCTTGTCCGCTGTGAGACGCTGGAAACTGGTTGGGAGTATAAGTGGCAGATCTTAACAGTGCGGGAATTTTGCATTATGTTGATGATACATGCTGCGCTTTTCGGGAGGGGCAATGTGGTGACAATGAGTTATGAAATTAAATCCTCTCTATTATGATTAATTTTGGAGTGTAGATATTGGAAAACTCCTTTTTGTGCTTCAAGCTTGTAGCTTACAAACTAGTTATTGAACAAATGAGAAGCTTATATCTGAAGATCAAAAGGTAAATCACGTGACACAAAGGCGGTCGACCCGCGCCAAGAGCCCGTCTCGCAAGGGCCGAAGAACGCAAAAACCAAAAACCAAAACGACGCTAGCACCCAACGCAACGCGGGCAGAAAAAGAGAACGCCTGGAAAGCAGCATGTTCATAAGGAACAATCAACGCAGCCCTTTTTGCGGGCGGAAAACTGCTCGCTTTTTCCCTTCCCTCGCCCCAATTCGGCTTAGTCACACTTCCTGCTTAACCTTCTCTGCGGCTTTTCATACAAGACATTTATCGGCTACATGGTAGTTTTTCATTCACCCTACTAACTTTCAGACTATTTAAACTTGCCTCTCTTCCCCCTTCCTTTTACTCCTCCCTTCTCTTCTCTCAGTTTCCTCACTCTCAGCACCAAAACGCGTCTATCCTCACCACATTCTTTTTTTTTCACCTTTTGCATCAAAAATAACCCACCACAGTACTTTTTCATCTCGATAAATATGACTGGACGTAAGTAAATCCATCTGCCTTTTAGTTAGATATATTTTTTTCTTCTTTTTCTTTTTCTTTTCTCTTTTTGGAGTCGCGTCGTTGCCATCGTTATCGTCGTCATCGTCGTGGTTTAGATGTTGTTCCTGGGCTTTCCCAGCTATTTGGCATCGGTCCCTACACGCTAGTCCTAATCGGGTTATACACCACGCCGCCTTTGGGGAGCCATGTGCGTTACATGATATCGTCGTTCCTTATACAAATTCACTGCGTGGTGATTAAAAGATAGTCATTGCTGTCTTGGATACATACCTGGGCTTTAGCAATTCAACACTCACAATGACGATGGCGATGGACAACACCCATTTCCATATCCCATCTTAATGAGCTAGCTCTGTCTGGTCAATACCAAAACATCAAACTAACATACTCTCCAACACCCAACAGGCGGCAAAGGCGGCAAGGGTCTCGGAAAGGGTGGTGCAAAGCGCCACCGCAAGATCCTTCGCGATAACATCCAGGGCATCACCAAGCCTGCCATCCGTCGTCTGGCCCGTCGTGGCGGTGTCAAGCGTATATCTGCCAGTACGTTGTTACCTTTTTACCTTCCCGTTGCTTTCGTCCCCTTCGCCCACCCACCCATCCTCCGGGGGGAGGGGGTTGTTGTCGTCGAAGAGCTAGAAGCTAACCCACCACTCCCAAAACAGTGATCTATGAAGAAACCCGCGGCGTCTTGAAATCCTTCCTCGAATCCGTCATTCGCGACGCAGTCACGTACACCGAGCACGCGAAGAGGAAGACTGTCACGTCTCTCGATGTCGTCTATGCGCTGAAGAGACAGGGTCGTACCCTGTACGGATTTGGTGGATAGATATTTTTTTTTAATTTTTTTTTTTTTTGCTTTCCTCTTTGCTTTGTTTCTTGGTTTTCTGTTTAGATACGGAATTTTGTTATGTTTGTTGGGCACTGTTTTTCCGTCGCCATTACGGATCGGTACCACATATCACGAAGAAGATCGGTCGACTATGTTTTCCAAAGTTTCTTCTTGTCTTTTGGGGGTGTAGTTTAATTTACCTGAGGCGTCTGTTGAGTCGGCTTGTTTGCTTCTAAAGGTAATAATTGGCGCTGGATAACGTATGGATGCCGGGGGTGTCTTATCTCCGCGATCGGATGAACGTGAATTTGGAGGGATGTTTCCTATGACATTATGGTCCTTTTTTTCTTTCTTTTTTTAATATAGCTATGCGCTTGCGGGATGGGAATGAAAATTTGGGCTTCATATAGCTATGGTATTTCATATATATATCCTTTCTCTCCCTTATTTCAAAAACCAGGAGAAATGGGATTGCTTGCGGCATCATAATGTGCATGCCTGCGTAGTCGACTAGGCTCCCTCCTGCAGCTGCAAGGCATTGAATGGTCCAACTACTTAGATTTCTCGCAGAATCAATCTGGATCTTTTTGCTTCTCACAATTGTGTGCCCGTATAGTTTTAGTCTGTGGAGAATTCTCTTTTTTAACCGTGGTATGTTGAAGGTGTGCGTCATGACTATGCACACCTAGCATTCACTCTCAAAATTAACAGCGGGCTGAAGAGAATGTTACCCCAACTTTCCCGCATAATTAAAGAACGACAATAACCTCATTCACCAGCTCGTAGCTCCCATCACTACTTCCAGTTCTTCATAAGACTAAAAAGTGGGATGGGATCCACAGAGTTACTCCCTGTGGAATTGGGGCTAATGGAAAAATGCGGGGAAGGCAAAACTTTTGCCGGAACGACGTCATTGGTTCGTCTCGGACAGCGCCAACCCACACCAGCCAAATCCACGAGTCCAATAACGCTCTATATAACTGCCGGAAAACTTGGACGGGAACTTCTTAAACACGCCCGCAAAAGCCATTTGATGTTGTTGACTACGAGAATTTCTTGTCGTTGAGTTTGCAATTTCGTTTAGTCCAGGACTCCGTCCCTTATCCTGTTTCATAGCTATTTTAAACGAGCGCTAGCCTCCTGTTTCCCTCCCAACTCCAAGTTTGTGTCCATTAGGGAGAACGAGCCTGGGGATATATAACTAACTAATGTATCAATAGCCATCTCATTTTGCAAATTGGAATAGCAGGTCAACCGCCATTATCAATTGCGTATCCCACCTTCAACGAACTCATTAACCCCCTAAACGCACCATGCCCATCGATCCGGACGTCCCGTACGACGCTGTTATCGTAGGCTCCCCCTCCCCTCCCGCCCCCTCCTTTACCTCCAATCTTAAAAATCACAGTATTAATTACTATCACACGATATAAACGCAACAAAGTCTAACATCCATCTTTCAAAAATCAATAGGAAAGCTTCGAACTCTACCACATCTACCACTCCCCCAGCCGCGATGGCCTTGAACTACAGTACGACACAGGCGGTGCAGACTGGAATGCCGCTGTCCTGAAGGGGCCTGCGTTGCCGTCACTTGGCCAGGCTACGGCTGGTGCAGTGGGAGCTGCGGTGCCTACTATCGTGATGTATCCGCTTAGTTTGATTGTTACACGGTTGCAGTTGCAGAGGCAGTTGAGAGCGGAGAGGGAGAGGAGCAGGGGGGGAAAGGAGAGGGAGAGGTGGAAAGGCGGGGAGATTGTTGACGAGTCTGATAGGACCGGTGATGGTGGTGATGAGCAGTATGCAGGCATCTTGGATGGTGCGAACAAGATATATAAGAATGAAGGAGGGTGGAGTGGATTGTACACGGGAGTGACAGAGGCGACTGGGAAGGCTGTCGTGGAATCTTTTGTGTTTTTCTTGTCGTATTCGTTTCTGCGGCGGAGGCGGTTGCGTGCACGAGGATTGAAGGCGCATGCACTCCTCCCGGTCTTGGATGAACTGGCTGTCGGCTATTTGGCGGAGGGGTTCATGAAGTTGATCACGGCTCCGATTTCGACTGTGTTGACACAGAAGCAGGTTGAAGGGTTATCAAAGAAGAAACAACACCCATCTACGACGAGAGACATCGTTTCAACCATCATTGCCAAAAAGGGCATCAAGGGTCTCTGGTCTGGCTGCTCGGCGTCCCTCTTCCTCTCGCTGAACCCATCCATCACCTTCCTTCTCAGCGAGGTTTTGAAATTCTCACTCCTCCCCCGGGAAAAAAGGAAACATCCACCCGCAGCGGCGATATTCATCTTCGCAGTCCTTAGCAAGGCATTTGCCTCCTCACTAACCTATCCGTTTTCCATGGCAAAGACACGTGCACAGGCCGCCGCTACCTCTACCCCTGCCTCCACAGCACCAGCACAACCACCCTCACCACAACCTACAGTCCTCCACACCATCTACTCCATCGCCCGCACCGAGGGCCCCACCGCCCTCTACGCAGGACTAACCGGCGATGTCCTGCGCCGCTTTTTCAGCCACGGCATCGCCATGCTCGCCAAGGACAGCGTGTACGCGCTCATCGTGCGCTGCTACTATATGCTCCTGGTGCTGCTACGGCGGTATCCATCACCGGAGGAGTTGCTTGCCAGAGCCAAGGAGCGGGCGGGGGAGCTTGCGGAGTCGACGGGTGAGACGGTGGGGGAGTTGGCGAGGAGTGTCAAGGAGAGGGCTGGGGAGGGGGTGGCGGAGGTTAAGAGGAAGGTTGTGGAGGAAGTGTATTCGAGTGAGGTGGCGGAGATGGTGGGGGAGTATGTGGAGGATGAGGCGGAGGAGTGGAGGACTTTGTATAGGTGGTTTTGGGATAAGGGGAAGTCGTCGTAGGTGGGTGAGTGATTGGGGATCGAGTGGAGGGCAGTAAGAGGTGGTGGAAGGGGTGGATGAATTGTCATTGGTGATGGGATGGGATATAATGTGCCATGGTTATAGTTTGGGGATACTGATGTGCAGAAATGTTTGACATCTGAGCTTTTCTGGGCAATGGAGTATGCGCTCTAAGCTGCTATGCTATGTACCATTTTACTGTGAATATTTGAATCCAATCTCCAGCAAACTATCACAAGAGATGGTAGAGGAGGGTAGAGAAGGCACTCTATTTAGTTAGCACACAGCAATACTCCATACCCCATATCCCATCCTCCATCTTCCGGGCATATCTCCGGACTCCGCTCTGTATATAGAATGTATGGAATCCGGGGTAAACGTTTGACATTGCTAATGACACACGTGACTTGGCGGTTCTTCCCCCACAGGTTAGTCAGCACGCGTTTAACTGTCAACTCCAACTCCCAGCTTGCCGCATTCACCTTCACCTTCATCTGATGTCTTGTACACTCTCTCTCAAGTTCTTCTCACTCCCTTTCGCCCCGTCAGGCTGGTCCTGGCGCTCTTATAAAACATTCCTTCAATTTTCCTTAGAACTGCGCAAAAATAAGTTTCTCGTGAAACCCCTTGTCCGATGATGTCTGCTCTCCTCAACCGTGCTATTTGATGGATTAGTCCCTCATACTCCCTTACTGCTGATATACGCGCCCTCATATTTCGGCCCTTCAACCTCTTTTATAATTCAATACAGAGGCCAATAACCTCTTCCTCCCGCTTCAGCGGCTACACTACAAGACTGAGCGAATATTACCATTCCTTCCCAATCTCATACGCACACCCCTTGTATCTCGGGCCGATCCCATCCAGCGCAATCATCAATATCTACCATGTCTCTCCTCCAAAACGAAGAGTATGCCCATCAAATAAATCTATATTTTAGCATTCCAACCTTCCCCATCCCACCCAATGATCACTTATCAAATAAACTAATTTTTGCCCCCTCTCCCTCCCCCTCCCCCGCACAGCTTCATCATCTGGCAACTCCGCACTTCCTACCTCTCCGCAATCAAAGACGGAGTCGGAGACCGCCTGATAACCGTAAACTCCTCCATTCTTAACACCCCTGGCTTTCGCGCGGCAGGCTGGTCATCCATCGCAGGGGCCCATGCCGCTCACATCAAACGCACGTATTCCCCTCCGATCCCCACCACTACGGCCGTTGCTTCAGAATACTTCCAATTAAATACGCGACGTGGTAGGGACCTCGTCGATATAAATGGTGGCAGTGATGGGCCCTATGATTCTGCGCCGGTGGGTCTTGGGTTTGGGATTGTGGATCATGGGGGTGAAGAAGGTGGGATGGTGCCTGGGGCGAAGGAGGGGATGAATGCGATTGGTAATCGGCAGATTAAGAGGGGCGTGGGGAGGAAGCCGCGAAGGAAGGAAAGGCAGGACGAGCAGCGGGCGCAAGTGGAGGATGAGGATAGCAGTGATCTGAGTGATGAGAGTGATGAGGAGGCGGATGATGTTCAAAGGTATGCAGAGCTTTAATTTTTTCACATGAATATGGTATGTATATATAAATACCCGGCTAACCATTCGCAGGGTGATTCAGCAGATTAAGTTTACGAAGATGCCAGTGCGACGAATGCGTGCTGGTTCATCCCCAATCCGAAGTCTGGATCGTCGCCACAATCCTGACGTTTTTGTCACGTCTCCTTCACTCAAGTCAGCCAACAATCGGTACCGGCGGGGCTCTCTTGGAGCTGTTGAAGCGGTAAAAGCTCGAGCACGTAGAGATACTACTACTAGCAGCGATATGTCATCAGACAATGAGGTGGACGGGACGGCTGTGGAGAGGCGCCAGATCCATTTTTCGACGCACGAGGATGCGATCGAACCAAAGGACGATCCACCGAGTGAAAAGATTGATGAAGATGAGATGGAAGCAGGAAGCATCGGGGACGCAGTCAACGAGCCCGATGACGGTTCGGTTGCTGAATCTGATGGATCTGTGCTTTCTTCTGAGTTCGGGGGCTCTGCGGGTTCGGGATCGTTGCTGGATCGCGTAGGAGCATTGGATTCATCATCGCCCATGGTACTCAATAAACTTCCCATGACGCTTGAGTCGCAGGACACTTCGTTAAGGAAACACAAACGAACTACCTCCCCTGAACTAAATATACTTCCCCCGCCTCGCCCCATCAGCACAGTGGAGCCCATTATCAGTCTTTTGTCTACTGCTCTCCGAGCACGAAAGAAGTCGCCAGTGAATCCTCTGGAAAAATATGCGGTGTTATCTGGCAGAGGATCTACCACAACACCATTATACATTAAAATCTGCATTCCGTCATCCGCAGACCCGCATGAATTGTTGGATATGCCTATTGTGCGGCAATCGAAGGATACACTTTACCCTGGTCCGGTTACGGTAGCAGAAACTATTGGACTCGGTTTATGGATGTATATGGAGGAAGGCCGAAAACCACCTCTTGAAGGAGAAATGCGCAATGTTAACCGGTGGAATCTCCGTATGATGGAAGATGGTGAGGTTGATTATGATTTCCCATGCCTGGCGAGATGTAGGCCGATCATAGACTTCACTTCTAACAACAATCGCGCCCCCGCCGCCCGTGGGCGGTCGAGAAGCAAACCGTATGATGAATTTGCACTTGTTGAGGCAACGCCAACCGAATTTGCTGAGAATGAGAAGCTGTATCCCACTCCCAGTGCGGATGCTTTTGATGAGTCGGAAATCACCCAGCAGATAATACAAGCGAACCAAAACAATGCCAAAAACAGGTCGTTACACACGGGCAGAGTCAATCCGATCCTAGGCCAGCCATTTTCATCTGCGTTGAACGATAGTACGCTGACACCTGCCGACCGTCCTGTCGTGACTACATCACAAGCCACGCCACGACTGGGCGTCACAAAGACACTGAAAATAAGATACGCCGACCTCGATGCAACGCAGACCACTTCAATGAACACATCTACAGACTGCTACATCGCAGAGATCCTGGACTCCGTCTGCAAAAAATGGGGCCTAGATAAGGGCCACTTTCTCCTCAAAGTCATGGGCATCAACACTATCGCGCCCCTTGATCGTACCGTTGAGGCACTCGGGAACATCACAGAGCTGGACCTCGTCCGTCGGCGATTTGGTGCAGGCCCCCTTTCCATCACTGGGTCCCCAGTCAGCTCATCCCCCAACGCACCGCTAATGGTCGCCAATGCGTCCCACGGACCCAGCATGAAGAAAGCGAAAAAGGGTGTTGTAGGTGGCATAACCGGCAGCGGAGTTGGCGGCAGTGGTCGCATGCTACACCCGCTGACGCAATCTCTGGATCTTTTGGGAGGTTACTACCGGCGCTACAACGTAATCCGCAAGCAGTCGATGTCATTTACGGCAACGAACCAGCGCGTGCTGGCGTTCGATACGGACTATATGCACATAATGCCTGCTGAGACGGGGAAGACGCTGTTCGAGTCGAATAGCAAGACGACGTCGATATCATTTAATGATGTTGTTGGGTCGAAGGTTAGCAGGCGGCATCCGAAGAGTTTTCGGGTTGTGGTGTTGAGGGGGAATGAGGCGAGTGAGCAGAAGAGATATGATTTTGAGGCGAAGAGTGCGGCGGAGGCAGCGGAGATTGTTGAGGAGATTAAGAAGAATATGTTGCAGTATCATGTGTGAGTGGTAGGGTGGTGATGGCGGTTATATGAGTATGGAATTGGTTTGCAAGTGGAGAATTTTCCTTGTTTATTTCTTCCTCTCTTCCCTTACCTTCATCTTGTCTTGTGTTTGTTTTATTGCTGGGCGCTCGTGCGTGTGTATGGATCAGGATTTGTAATAGGTTCATTCGGGCTCGGTTTTGGGTGGATTAGCTAGGATGATGCTTTTGTGTTTTTTTTATTTTTTTTTTATATCTTTCTGTTACAGCGAGTCTTTGCCTATCATGTTCCTTATCGTTTCTTGTTCTGAAAGTACGTACGTACGTCCACAGATACTGGTAGCATAGCAAAGATCAAAGCAAGGATATTTCAGTGGCTTTTTGCGCTGATACCTTTGTCTCAATTTGAGAAAAGTCTTAGATTAACCCTTTTTATAGCAATCTGAGACATGAAGATGTATGATTTGAGATTCCTAGCATATCACTGATTAGATATTAGCAACTAACCTGTAACTGATATTGGTTTTCAGATGGATTTTTTCATATGAACTATACTATCAGAGATTCGTGGTTATCAAGATTGTATTATTGTGAATACCGCATAGATTTTTCTTTTGTTCAGTTAACAACAACTTCACTTTCTCATTCTCAAAGTAATGTAATTCACTTCTCAAGAAGCTATTATTATTTTTTAACTCTTCAACTCTTCAACTTCTCAACTTCATCAATATATAATATGATCAGTGAAAACAATATATAAATAGCAATTTACATTATACTATTACTTGATTAATAATTTTTATATAATTAGTATAATTTACCACTAAGTAAATATTATTTTTAAGTAAGTATTTAAATTAAAATATTTTAATTATATATATTTCAACTAATAATATTTATATTCATTAATAATAAAATATATTAAGTATTATTTGAATTAAAATACTTACTTTTTATATATTTAAAAAGAATTGTAATTGTTAATTAAACTTTACAAACTTTATAAATATAAATTTAGAAGTTAAAAAGTTAAAAAGTTAAACAATTAATCTATTAAATAATTTTATAAATAAGATAATAATAATAATAATAATAATAATAATAATAATAATAATATAAAATTTTTATTTATATAATATTATTAATATTTTTGTAGTAAAATTACAGCTAAATATCTATAATATAATTTTTTCAATGTAAAAAAAAACTATTTTTATCTTTAAAATATAAAAAGATATTAATTTATATTATATATCAAAAGTCTAATGATTAAAAATATATTATTCAGTTTTTAAATATATTTTATATATATTATCAAATATATAAATTTTAGTTGAATGAAATCTATTAGTGAAAATCAAAAATCTATATTTATATATATTTTTAAGCTGATAGATATATTGATATTATAATACTTATTAAACAAGTTTGTATTTCTTTGAGTTCTAATAAAGCAAATATAACACTTAACTAGTGAATTAATGTAAGAGATAACATGACTACATAATATAATATTAAATATAAGCTTCATTACAGCAGACTCTCTGTCAATTAGAGCAGATAATAAGGGTTTGATTGATCTAATCATTGTGGCAGTAATCACAGCATATAGCAAGCATATTAACAACACATTTCCACTCTTCTTGTATGCAGTTGAATGAAGGAGTGATTCCAATTAATTACATTTTCACAAAGAACATGGCAGCAGACAGTCTTACGAAATCTTTGAGCACAGTGGCATTTGATCATTTTATCAACTTACCAGGGCTTTCATACAAAGAATAGCTAAGACTAGCAAAACCTTGTATGTCATATGTTTTGGTTGGACGCTGGTATAGAATAGCATGCTTTTAATACATATTATCTCGCGCATTGCTGTGTGGGGGTGTTGGGCGTACATTGCCCGGGCAGCCACCCCGCCACACGTGTAACTAGTCTAGCTAGCTTTCATCCGAAATAAAAGATTGAACCATCCCACAGCTTGGGATTTCAGAGTCTGCGAATAATTTGTTAGCCGGCGGAGACCGTTGTGACGCTCCGCCTGCTGCACGTGATCTAGATAGCCCAACATATAACGTAGCTAGCCTGATCACCGAACGAAGAATACGCATGCACGCGATATTCGTCATCATAATTAATACATAGAGAGGAACAATCAGATGCCAGCCTCAGCTGGAAGAATTATTTTCATCATTATATTCCCTGTATTTATCTATCACATACGGTGTCTCTCATGATATGAAAAAGCTCTGAGGTAGCCGGTTGCAATTATTTGTATTTGGTTTTGGGTTTTGGGTTTTTTTTTTGGTAAATGTAGATGTAGTTTTATTGTACAGACATGAGAGCAAAGGCAGACATAAACCTCAGATGAATATAAATCAACCTCAAAAATCTCAATCACCGGCTATTATTATGCATGAATTTCCTTCTATCTACCAAATCGGCAACCGACTCCGCCTGTTCGGATGCCTTCTTGCTCGAGCCAAAAAGGGCGAGCTTCTTCTCAATTGCGCTGTCCAATTCTGCTGTCGTCTCATCCATAAGTTTTGCAACACCTAATATTGATTTCAATTAGTTACTGAATAGCCATATATACATAAGGAAGACCTCTGAAAGTCTCTCACCTAATGGGCTGTGCTCCCAAACATTTGCCTTCATTCCCAGCCCGTGATATGCATGTTTTCGCAGAAAAGCCAGCCATGTCTGGACGACATCTGGGTGTCCATCCTTAATCTGAATTAGCCGACGGAGTGTCACCCTCTCAAAATTCTCCTGGGATTTCTTGTGAACAAAATTGCTTCTGAGCACGGTCCATCGCTCAGTGATCCGTGGAAGGGGAACAGGGCCAAAGGCCGGGAGATTCAGATAGTATGCAGCTCGGAGTGCAAAATCAGCGAAGAACTCGACATGCCGAACACTGTATGACCTGAGCTGGAGGTCACAGACAGGGAGACCATATTTTGCCGGTCGTCGCAAGGGTTTGAGATATACGGCTTGAACACTTCGTGGTAGTCGAAATTTGCTACCGAATTGATCTAATCTCTCTCCCCTATAATGGAGTAAGTAGAGCGAACTTGAGGTTGGGGGAAGGGTTGGGGGTTTCGGGGGTTTTACCATTCCTTGGGAGTGCTATCGAGAGGTGCGGAGGGGGTAGTACTGTTGCAATGCGAAGAAACAATTAGCAACTGATAGTTATGTTAGTAATTTGTGTAAAGTGAATCTCACTTTATTTCGCTGGAGCTGGTAGTCCTAGCTTCAGCTAATTTCTGTGTGCTTAGAGAACCATTTTCTTGAGACGGAGGATTCGAGGTTGTAAGAGAACGAACAGGACTTGATAGCTTCACGAGCTGTTAGAAATCGGGACCACAATTGAGAAAGACTCATGCCGCTTCATACCTTTAGCCGCTTAGTACTTCTCCAGGCCGGCCGCACGGAGTTTATTGAAAACATGTTGAGGACAAAAAGGATGCCCCTAGAGCTTGTATGATGGAATTGTTTTCCAACTCGACATCGAAAAATCACCGATTTTTGGATCAAATCAAGGAGATGAGTTTACGTAATCAATGATTATTAAGTTAACGCACTTCACGAGCGGCGGATTCCCTCTGAAAATCATCAAATATTCAACTCAACTATCTTCAACACATCATTTCTTTGTATTTTTTCTTCAAAATGTCTTTATCTCAAGAATGTCATATACGGTTGGCCATTGCTGTATATAAATTAAAAAAAAATTATAAAACAATGATTAGAGATGATACATGAAGCTATTCAAGAACATAAGATATATAATGATATCCGAAACTTTGTATAATCTTTGAAGTCATTACTGCAGCTGAGTGCAGTGAGAGATCACGTACAGTTATTCAAAAGAATCACAAATGAGTCACAATTATTGAATGTATAGAGTCAAGAGAGTGTTCTATTTCATCAATGATGATTCTAAAAGAAAAGAAACATCAAGCCTCTTGATATCAAGAATCAGCTCTTTCTCAGAGTTGAAGATTAGCTTTGAGTGCTAATGACTGGACCACTGTTGTAATTGGCCTACACTAGCTTAAAAAAGATGTTTGAATCATATTCTAAACACTATTCAGTGAGTATGAAGCAACTACTCATTCTTGATGATCATAGCAATCATCTGACTGCAGAATTTGATGATTTTGTAAAGATAGTTAATGCAATTATCTGTCTCTGCATGCCTGCTCATACATCTCATCTTCTTTAATCACTAGATGTTGGTGTTTTTGGACCATTAAAATGCACATAGGAAAAGCTGGTTGAAGAAATGATAATTGCAGAAAACAATCATTGATTAAGAGATGATTTTCTATCTCTTTATTCATCTACACATACGAAGGTCTTTTACTATGGTGGCTTTGCTGGAACAGCTTGATATGCAGATTGAAGCTCGGGTTGAAGCTCTATCTCACCAGTGAGCTCCACCATGCTGCAGTGGCTGTGGGACCATTGAACTTACTATACACAGTTACCCTAATAAATAGCTATATATTCAACTATTAGATAGTCTTAATTTATTAATATTTTCAATATCTATGTGTGTTTGTTATTGAACACATTGAGTATTTGATGATTCTTGAACAGAATCCGCCGTTCAGTGGTACTACGATATATAGTTAACTATGAAGTGCAAGTACAATGACTCCGGTAGTGGATGGGCACTCTCAGTTGATCCCCTGGCCAATAACTTGGAGATGATTGCCCCGTCCGTGGTTTGGCGACCGAAGAAAAGGGTAACTATTAAGAGCCCTCCAGCATTACATCCCGCATTCTCTGAACCTCTGGCAAGCCCCCATCCTGCATCCATTCGCAATCCACCACTTCCAACTTCTGCTTGATTCAGGAACTAACGTGAAATTCATCATGACACAAATCGCAATCCCCTCTGCAAAAAATGTATCAAACCTTCTCTTTTCGCGTGGATGCTGTATATGGTCCCTGAACCGTACATTCCAGCCCCTGGAGGTGTTACTGTACCATCAACGTAGAAATTCTTCTTTCACATTCTTGTTTCCATCTTCATTAAATCAATTACTTCGATCCTCCCATTTGCTCCACCACTGACTAGGGAGTCTATCAAGCAACTCAACATGGTCAATTGTAACTTCATCTAAATCATGAAAATAGGCGTCAAATGGCGGGCTGGATACGAAAATATTCCAGATTGTGTATGCAAGCGTCTATATATCTCCTGGAAAGGAGAGAGGCTCATCTTCCTAAGTCTTCAGGCTCTGCAAAGAAGGATTGCATCGGCGTAGGTACAAGAGGTGTATGGACAACAAAACGCTGGAGCACTTTGGGATCAAAAGCTTCTCCAAAATCTGCAATGATGATTCCAGAATCCCCCCGGGGGGGGGGGGGGGAAATCTCATCACTAGGGAGACCAATTCAGGTCGGAATGATAAGTTCTCAAGTAACCCCTAATTTAAGGGAAGCTCCATCTTCACGGACAACCCATTCTTTTGTTGGCTCACCTGTTCTAGCTCGCGGTTGCTCAGGAGTCATATTTTGCATACTACATGGCAAGCGGAAAAGAACATTTGAGAGATGAGGATCTGTAGCTTTATTAGATTGTAACTTGGTGGTGCATATGGGAAGTTCGTACATCAAACATACCACCATGAATTTTACATAATAATCTTTCCGAGAAGGTCAGATTTAACATCATCTAGCCACGAACGAAAGAATCGTCATCTCATGGGTTCGCTCTACAGATTCGAAGGTAGAGATCTGAAGAGTTACAAGGCGGCATTGCTTTCTATCTTCTGCCAGCCAGAGGTTGCGACAGACGCGGCAAACCCAGGTTCATAAGCGATAACATGTCGACCCGCATCGAGTTCATCAACCATTAACTAATAATCACGATAGGATGGTAGCCTCCAGGGACGTAATCTTCTGCGCGCTCAACAATCTTCCACGAAGTCGCACCTTCAATCCCACTGTACCCTGCTCCCTGCTCCCTGGAGGACCATGTCACAGTAAGAAACTAGTGAACAGAGTCCTAGAAATAATAGGGAAATGAGAGTTTTTAAAATTGGTTTTCTTTCATTCACCGAGATTTCCCGCAAAGTCATGTAGATGTAAGATTGAAGGCTAGAGAATCAAAACCGCCACACAGCATTAGTTATCTTCAAACAAGCTAACCTCAGAACAACAAATAGTCCAGCTTAGTGACTACATTTGCCAAAGCTTCCATAACTAACGTAATCCACCACCCAACGCCCGTTTACACCCAACGCCCGCCATTTCGCCATCACTATGATGAAATATTTTCAACGTTATTTCAACAACGCAATTAGATTTTAAGATGATATATTATAGGATGAAAATATATATAGGAAATTACATATAAAAATATATAGCTAATTCAGTAAACATTTGTTTGGCTTAATAACTCGCCCAAAACATGAAATCTTAGGTGGAGGCAGATTCAGCGAGCAAGCAGTCATTAAACCAGTAGAGATTGCAATATCATCATATCCCTCTGGCAGTGGATCCGTGGGCACCCTGGCAGGGCTCTGAAAACGCGATTTAGCCACTCTTTACGAAATCAAGGGTCTGCTTTCCCGATTAGTAAGATAATTTTTGAATTCTTCAATCATCTTCTTATTCAATCGTGATTGTAGCTGTACAGCAGCTCATTCTTCTTCCTTTTCTTTTTGCTCCTGAGCCTTTTTCTCATCTCTAAGCTCCTTGTCAATCTGCCGTTGAGCAGCTCTTGCGGCATTATCCATTTCCTTTTGCTGTTTTGTGGCCTGGCGAGCTGCCTCCCGCTCCATCCTCTGCTGAATGATATCTGCCTCCTTCTGTTCCTTAAGAATAGTGCGTTGCAGCTTTGCATCCTCCTTACAAGCTTGCTCATCCTTTTTGGCAACCTCTGAGGCCGCCAAATTCTCGCGGATGCTCTGCACCTTTGCCAGCGAGAAGAACTGCGCCAATGATGGATTCAAGGGATCTAGCAACCCCATTGCCCTGCCACGCTTGCGACATCTCCTCTCTTGATTAAGAGCTTTTTGAAGCTGCCGATTCTCTATTAAAAGAACCTCTTTATCAAGAGCAAGATTTTCCCCTGCACGGATCACCCGGTTGAGATCATTAGATATTTGATGCTGCTGTTGCTTGACTTGCTTCACCAATTTCCGCAGGCCAACAATAGAAGTAGGTGTTCTTGGTTGATATATTGCGTCGGGGGGGGTGCAAGGTCGTATTTGAAGCTTTTTAAGAATGTGTTCCGGATTGAATGGATGTAGGCCAGTAGCAGCAAATGCAGCTTCAATATTTGAAGATGTAACTGCCTCCTTCCACGCAGTGTCAAAAAGCTGCCAAAAAGACCTCTTTGTAGTGCGTATGAATCCCATTCCAGTTCTCATTTGTTCATTCAGTTGTTTGGAATATGATTTACCCAATGGTCCAAATATCCCAACATCTAGTGGCTGTAATCAGTGTGTAGAATGGGGAGGAAAGACAGCAAGTAGAATTCGATTCCAATCTGCGTAATTGATGAATTCCATATTAACATGGGATGAGTGGCCATCCAATATAAGAAGTCTATATCTGCGGCCTGCCTTCTTTTTTGTAAGAGGTTCAAAGATCTTCTTTAACCACGTTAACCCATATTCATCATTGCTCCACCCATTTTCTGAAGCAGCGAAGTAGGCCTGATCCTTTTCACTATCAAAATCTTCGAGCCAAGTATCTTGCATATCTCTTGATTCCCCTTGATATATGAGAGCAGGTGGGAGCGAAGTTTCATCTGCGCAAATTGAGGCAAGTAGTGTTATGAATTCTCGACTGCCATCCTGGCTGGCACCTATCATACAGCCCGATTTGAGCGAATTAATTGATGCAATACGTTTGAGGGTGTGAATGAATCCTAATAGGAATCCTTTCTCATCAAAGTTGTAGATATTCGCAGGTTCAAGGTTGTATTTCGTGATTTTTGCCTGCAGCTGAAAAATTAAGATAAATTAGCAAGATGAGAATTAAAAAAGCAGTATAAGAAAGAAATCTATTACAAGATCAAAATAATGCTTGAAGTATGCAGAATTGTCTGCAATCTTGTGTTTTTGATCAATATTTCACAGATAGAGTGACTTGATCACATCCTTGTGGCGCTCGCAGAACTGAGCCACCCAGTTGACTCCAATAGGTGCTTTTAGAATCTCAACAATGAGATTATGAAGGATTTGGGACGTACAAGGGAAACTGAGATCTGCCAATTGATTGATATGAAAAAGGAGCTGTTTTTCTTGCGAATCAGTGAGAGCTTTGCAGTGGATAGAGCTTGCTTCCTTTCTTGACATTTGAACGCCTCTATAACGCCTTGACAACGTATATCGGCTGATTCCATATTTTTTAGAGGTCTCAGTGTAATTAGGCGTTAATTGCGCGTTCAAATCATCAATCGCGGCTTGTATAACTGCTTCGTGGTGCATGTTGTGGGTGGTTAAAGATGAATGAAAAATGAAGATTTGAGCGGGCGTTGGGTGTAAACGAGCGTTGGGTGGTTGATTACGTTACCCATTCCAATTCAAATGTACTATCATATCTTTAATGCGAGTCTGGTAATTAGAGCGCTTGTTCTTCTCCATTTTCCTCAAGATGAAAACTTCCATGGTTCTCATACCCCATGTTGTGAATAAAATATGCACTGATTAACTATTTCAAGCTAAATAGGCCGTACCGGAATGACCGGAGTCAACCCCGCGACTGCTCTAGCAATGCCGTATCAATCCACGCCAAACAGTGGCTTGAGGAAGAGGATAAAACGCTGGTGAACACGATTCAACCAACAAATTATCAGAAGCGGGCGATATGAAAGACGGATGCAGGATTAGCCAGACTCTCAAAAGGCAAAGCGCTTTTTCATCTATGGGGGCATCCCACTCCGACAACAAGAGTAACTAGTTACCTTTTAAAACAGACCTCCGGGCTGTGTCAAGAAAACCACTTGCAGAGCACAAAAGATTTTACTTTTGCGCCAATCTCAGGATGGACTTGGCGCGCATTGGCAGGTAACTAACTACATCCCAAAAAAAACGGCGTCGTTGGCAATCAATCAAGCATGGTTAGTTAATTTGGGGAAAATGTTGAATGGGATCGTCACTGGGTTGAATCCAAAAACGATCTGCGTTATGTCATGCCTGAAGTCCCTGCATCACTTAAGGCGGGGGGGTGGGGATGACTCGATATGTAGTTATCGCATTTCCACAACATCAGATGGTCAGACTCGTCGGCAGTTATCTAATTATCATTTGAGTTGAGCGTGTGGGGTAGCAGCAGCA
This sequence comes from Paracoccidioides brasiliensis, assembly GCF_000150735.1. NCBI lineage: Eukaryota > Fungi > Ascomycota > Eurotiomycetes > Onygenales > Ajellomycetaceae > Paracoccidioides > Paracoccidioides brasiliensis. Next base: position 718,925 of record NW_011371367.1, read on the forward strand.
GGAGCCGTGGTTCGGTTTGACAAGTTAGCGGGTTCACCCGTGTGTCAAACTGCTCATTGACCGCCTTAATTAAACTATGTTGAACGGCGTACTCGGTGTGGGAATCCGCTCACAAGTCAAGGCGAAATAATTCAGAGATAGTTATGACAACAATGTTGAAATAAACGAAGAATTTTTAAGTCTCCGCGTGCATGCAGTCCCCTAACATGCCCGGTAGCCAATGAACAATCAAAACCATATGGATATCTGTGGTATTTTCATGGGCGATGTAACAATCCCCAGCCGGAATCAAATTAGATAACAATTGGGATAGATATGAGCTCAGGAGCTCCGGCATGGCCAAATAATAATAATAATAATAATAATAATAATAATAATAATAATAATAATAATAATAATAATAATAATAATAATAATAATAATAATAATAATAATAATAATAATAATAATAATAATAATAATAATAATAATAATAATAATAATAATAATAATAATAATAATAATAATAATAATAATAATAATAATAATAATAATAATAATAATAATAATAATAATAATAATTATTATTATTATTATTATTATTATAATTATAATAATTATAATAATTATAATAATTGTGTTTGAGATAGTGCTGAGGTAAGCAGAGTTTCCGCCTTAGAGATTGACTCCCGTCGAACTTCCAACACCCATTGATCATTCGTCTATCGACGGACATGGGGAAGGCTTAACAGTTTTTTGACGGAAGTCATTTGCTGTCTGTTTGGACAGGTTGACGGAAAACATTGGCGGCCTGCTTGAGCGGACTACTTCTCGCCACACCTTGTTTGCCCTGTCGCGCCGACCTTCACTTTTCAGTAGCACCAAGAGCTTAGGGCTTTCAACAGTTTTCTGTCAGCGGTTCTGTGGCGACGCATTAGGCCACGGAAGGGCCAGTGATTGATTTCTTCCGTTAAACGTCGCCACAATACCCCCCCCCCCCCGCTTCTCTATATGTTTAAATATACGGCCGGCAAATACTGCTCTTCAGTTAACCTCTCACTCTCTCATCTCCAGCTTTCATTACTTCTCTCTGTTGGTTTCATGTATGTCCAATAATGAACCGTTGCTTGTTGATAATTTGGACATGAAGTCCTCTACCCCACCAACCATTGGGCTCAAATCCAGCCTCTCTATCCGCTCGAAAGGGGCGCCACCACCTGAGGCTCAGCCAGAATGTCAACTCATGTGCCCTAGCATCATGGATCGCATTATCTCGTTATCGCCGGTGCCGACCATTGTGTTGAACTCCTCATTCGATATTTTGGAAGTCTCCTGCAGCCAAATAAATTTCTCTGGACTCGACCGAGATGACTATATTGGTGCCAACATATATAACCTCGACCCCGCCAAAATCCCCGTGACCAGCATAGAAGCCCTTCGAAACGGAATCGACAAAGCGATCAAGCTCAGAAGTGTTTGCAAAATTGATAGCATTGAGGTTGTCTCGCATTCTTATTACTGCAATCTACGAATTTCTCCCATATTCGAGAACGACTCCTCCCTCGTCTATATTATTCTCGAAAGCTGCGATATTACGAAGATACATAGGGAGGGCGATGTTGTTGATCCGTCACTCGATGCTCCGGACATCTACAAGCATCTGATTGACAGCGTGAAACACGTCGTGATATTCATGCTGACGCCCGAAGGGAATGTTGCTACCTGGAATGATGGAGCCTCCGCCCTCAAGGGGTATGCCGCTGAGGAGATTATCGGCCAGCATTTTTCGATATTTTATTCCCCAGAGGACCGCTTAAAGGACAAGCCACGCAAAGAACTTGCCAAGTGTTTACAGGATGGCAAACTGGAGGACGAGGGCTGGCGCGTTCGCAAAGACGGCACGAAATTTTTTGCCAATGTTGTGATCAGCCCTGTTTACCGCTTCCGAGTCCTAGTCGGCTTTAGCAAGGTTACGCGTGATATCACAGACAGGAAGGAAACTGAGGACCGTTTGGTGGCCGCTTACGAAGAATCTGCCAAACTCAAATCTCAATTTTTGGCGAATATGAGCCACGAGATCCGCACCCCAATGCACGGCATGCTAGCAGCGCTCACGTTGCTCAAAGACACCGGGCTAAACGATAAACAGGACGAATATGCCAAGATAATCGAGAACTCGGGATCCATTCTCTTGCGTGTTATTAATGACATTCTCGACTACTCCAAACTTTCCTCGGGAACTTTCACGCTCAATTCTGATCTGCTAAGCGTTCAACAAATCCACAGGAACGCAATACAACACTGCCAGACCTTGCTAAAACCCGGAATAACACTGACATCCGAAGTTGCAGAAGCTATCCCAGAATTCTCCAAAGGGGATCCTCTGCGATATCAACAAATACTTCAGAACTTACTGATGAACTCAGCAAAGTTCACGGAATCCGGGTCAATTCATGTCAGGTCCAAGCTAACCAATGATGAGTTGTCGTCCCACCGTATTTATACTGAGGTTATCGACACCGGGATCGGGGTCGCTGCCGAAGCTGCGAAACGACTTTTCGACCCTTTCACTCAGGTTTTCAGCTCTACAGGGGAACAATACCAAGGAATCGGTCTTGGACTGGCGATTTGCAGAAATTTAATAGACTTCATGGGTGGTTCAATTGGTTATCACCCCAACCCTGACGGTCAGGGTTCTGTGTTTTGGTTTTCGGTACGACTAGGAAAAGTGGACGTGGCCACCAGTCCTGGCCCTTCCGGGGCGCTCTCTCCAATTGAAATGGAACCCATCGAGGAACTCAAAGCTATTGCTCCGGGTAAGCAACTCCTCCTGGTCGAGGATAATAAGATAAGCCAAGCTGTTATGTTGAAGTTGCTAAAAAACTTGGGCTTTGGGCGCGTTGATGCCGCATATGATGGAGCCCAAGCGCTGAAAATGCTGCGGGCGAAGCCGTTTTCTTACCACGCCGTGTTGATGGATATCAACATGCCTGTTATGGATGGTGTGGAAGCCACCGTGGAGATACGGAACTCGTTGAAGCTAGATATTCCCATAATTGCGATGACAGCGAATGCCCTCCAAGGTGATGCGGAAATGTATTTGTCCAAGGGAATGGATGGGTACGTCTCCAAGCCGGTGAATCGGAACCATTTGATTAAGAATTTGGTAAGGGTTCTTAGATGATGTTGGGTTGAAATGATTTTATGGGAAGACGCACAAAAGGCAGGGACGGCAGACTGGTCGCTACCAGTGGGTGCGTTGAACATCTCTCCAAAGGCTCAACCGGACCCATTTCTTTCTTTGAAAAATAAGAGACGAAGTCCCCCCCTTTTTTTTTTTTTTTTTGCTGTGATATCGTCCATTTTTGGGCGAGTCAATAGAAACAGGAACCTGGGGCAAGGGAATATACATACACAGACGGCGAACTGGGCAGTTTAATTTCCGCTTTCATATTGTTGAATTCCGTTTTACATGGTTGATTGAGTTACCTGGTGGGTTATTTGCTATCACGCTTTTCTTTTCGATCATGACTATGTTTTCATTCTGAACATGATTTTCTCTTGTGTTGTTTTAAGGTCATCTGTCCGTATCTCGCTGGTCGGTTTACCACCAGTGCCAATCATTGTTTTCCCTGATGAATTTTTACGAGAGTCTCTCTATCACGATACCATTACTCTCTCCTGGCTGAGAGACAGATCTATAAAGTAACATGTTTCTCCGCTTTTCTCATTTTCTTTCTTTTCTCCTGTTGTGAGATTCACGGTGACTTTAAGAGGCTGGATAAGTGGAGTATTTGCACAGAATTAATTGAGAGCAGCCATATTTGCTACGCATTTGATATCAGTTGTAAGTTATCACACTTTAACAGTGCTTTAAGGCCATCTTCCGCGTTTCGTGTGAAGGGGGAGAGAATATATTCTGCAAGTAGTCTAGCGCCATCGCGGATGACATAAACAGCCACAAGCCCATCTTGGGTCCAACGGGAAGTTAGATGAGTCGACTTCACTAAAAGGCTTGGCCCACCTCGCCATGCAACCTGACCTTCATCCTTGCCAGAACAGACCTCCCACAATACACTGTAAATCATTTACCTGCTACATAGTCCTTACACCAGCAAAACTATTCTAGAAAAACCTTTATCACTTAATTAAGTTCATTTCTATGTGTTTTCACTGAAAAAAATGGAATAAGAAAAATGTCAGTAGTATTCAAAAGAACTAGAGAAAATGTTAAAGAGAAAATGAAATTAATAAATTTATATCAATATTGATACATAGTTTTATCTTATATAAATGATTAAATATATTCTTACACTTCTCATTTTTAAAATGTAAGTACTTAGAAACTATTTGATAATTGCCTAGCAAATGATTAATAACTGCTTAAAATAACTCAAAAATACTAAGAATTGATAAATAATTATTAAGTAGTTGATAAGCAATTGATAAGCAGCTAGTATAAGTACTTTAAAATCAATAATCTCAGATAGTATATACTACAACATGAAGATATAAAGTTTTTGATCAAAATATTAACAGTTTACTTAACTTTGAAAAAGTAATAAAAAATGATTTATAAGTGATTTAAAGCTATATAATAATTATTTAATAATTTAATAATTAATAATAAATAATTTAAATTTTTAATATTTTATAAATTAAAGATAATATGAAAAATAATAAGAATAAAAATAATAATATTTTTAATTTTATATCTTTCTTAATTAAAAAATTCAAAGTATCAATATAATAAAATAATAAAAATATATATACTTTATAATCATTTGCTGAATAGTTATCAAGTAGTTGATAAGTATTTATAAAGTATTACTATATTAATATATATATTATATTAAAAAAAAGTTTTTCATATAGAAAATATATAAATATAAAAAAAATAAAAAATAAATAAGTTATATAAACTTATTATTTAAATAATAATTCTTAATCAATTGTTTATAAACTATTATAAAGATTATAATATATATATTAATAAGTTCAATTACAGTAAAAATAATAATAACTTGAGTTAAATACTAAAATAAATAATATTAAGTAGTTATCAATTACTTGTTAACTGTTTGATAAGCAGTTGAACATCAGTTATCAAATATTTATAAAGAATTTTTAGTATTTACAACTTTTGATGCTATATTGATTTTATCATCAATTTCAATTCTTTGTTATTATCATCATTTAGAAAATAATTCAGATCATTATTAAACATCTAAGACTTAAGAGTTCCAGACATGTTCTGAAGAGCTTGAAAAGTAGTTAACAAATAACTACTATATGAAGAGAGATCATTATGGTAATGTTTTTACCACCTGACCTCTCTTTATACGTGCACGGTCCTTGATTTGAATGTGTAGTCATGTGGGGAGGTCAGCCCAGCCTTTTAATGAAGTCGTTCGATCTGTATGCTCAACGGGAGTGCTTCGGGGTAACATTGATCCATTACCAGCGGCAGCGGCTAGACTCTGCTACCAGCCGCAATAAGCGCCAAGCGACATCCAAGGACGGCTTCAATAACCTTAGAACCATAACGATCCTTTTTCCTCACTCTGTTTATCCCTGGCTCATCAATTAGGTTTGCGCATCTTTCATTTTTCCCGATGAGCTTTTCTCTATACATCTTGCCCTCAGCAGACCAAGCAGTTGCTTCAGAAAGCAATACTTCTGCTTCGACCGGCTCGAGCTTCTCCCCATTTCGCCTATACAACGAAAAGAGGCAGACTGCACGAAGAACCAAATTTCCATTAAAGCCTAGTTGGGTGAGAGAGAGAGATCAAGACATACAGGTACGTTTGCTTATTTAAATTGTGTGATTTTGCGTTCTCCAGTCAGATTATGAAGCTCATCTATCTCAAAGAATAAACTATTCCTCCCGCAATGGATAGCCACGAAGGTGGCTCAAAGGCCACTTCTCACCACAATGGCCTCGCCCCTGCAAACCCTCCCAGTATCGAAGCAGCCTACAAGCGCAAATGCATAGAGTTGAAAAAGCGCCTGAACGAAGTCGAAGCGGCCAATGACGCAATGCGCATTCGCAATGCCCAGGGCCATCGTTATATACAGAAAATGCGCCTTGAATCATGCATGCTTCTCGAGCGTCTGGCTGTCTTGACAGGAATGGCCGAAGAGCAAGGTGTTAGCACTGAACTACGCGCGCGAACCGTGGCGCTGTTGAAAGAGATGGATCCCCATTATGCGCCAGCAGCTAATGCGAATCGCGGAGGCGGACGAGGGGAAGGTTCTTCAGGCGGGGTCAAGCGTGCGTCTTACGGAATTGATTACATGGATGACGGCACTGAAGGGAGCTCCGAGGGGCATCCGCCAACTGTACGCTGCCTCCGAAGCTCCCCGCTTTTGCTCGTTTCACGCTAGGCTTGTCTGTTCTCTTTTTCAGCATCTCTTGCTAACCGTGTTTTATGCTTAATTTCATAGCCTCAGGAACGTCCTCTTCGAGTGAAACGCAGCCGTCGTGCTGACGACTCCACCTCGCATCTTGATACCCCAGACAAAGACAGTGACCTCATGCATTCCTCCACTCTTCCTCAGCTCCAGCCAGCCAGCCGGCCACGTTCCCCACCTTCAAATCATGATATGGACGGCCGTATAAAGCCATTCAATGCAACATCTGTCCCCATGTCATCTCCCTCAGCAGTAGACCAATATCCCCACCAAACTACCCTCGCGTCCTCCCCCACTAGTCGTCACCGCCACCAGGGTGGTGGCAACTATGCCCATGGCCCTTCGCCGGGTGGCTCCGAGCAGCGGCATCAACAACATTCTCGTCATCGATACGTATCCGCGTTTGAGGACTTCACCAATCGCACGCGTGATAAAGTTCTCAATGATCTTGTCGAAGCTTACGGCCCCGAGACGAACATCACTAATGAGGATATCGATCGTGCCCTTGCTGATCATTGGGAGTCGTTAGACCCGGCAACAAAGCGGGAGTATGGAGACCGGCGAGAGAGTAGGGATGGCTTGTAAGATCACTTCCAATAGTGCTGTTTCTTTTATGGTGTTATTGGTAGGTTTTATTTTTACCGGTCTCTCTCTCTCTCGTTGGACCTCCATACCTACGGCCACTCTTTTGAAGCCTCCGCCTTCTAGTATTTTTATTCTGGCAGCCCCTGGGCTATTATAGGGCAATTATTATTCCACTTGGCACACTCCCCACATCCTTTGCCATTCTGCTATGTTACACCACCTCGTATCCTCGCGGGCGCGTACAAAATGTGCCAATTTTCTCCACAATCCGATCTATAGGTTATCCATATCCGACCTGAGCTGCCAACAAGAATACGTCATATGCACCGCCTATATCTAATATATCACTAACTCCCGTCATGTACCTCATTACTTGCCTACCCACCTCATCCAAACCATTTCCACATACTCCATATGGCGTTTTTTTTAATTACCAAGGCGTGGTCCTAACCAAGATTTACGTATTAGAAACGGCAGCAGACTGTTTCCATGTCTTCTCTTTCTGTTTCATTTCCCCTTGTTTTCCCTCTAGGTTAGGTTTCTTGTCTACACCGGTATTTATTTAACCACAACCCATTCTTTCCAGTCCTAGCCCTCCATCCCAAGTGCCCTTCTCACCGTGTGCTGTTTGCTTTTTAAATCCCCCGCCTTGCTTCTGAATTTTCCCACTGTTTTCTTCCGATTCCAGTCTCTCGTCATTTGCTTTGAAACTACTTCTTCCTTCTCTGTCTCACTTGGTTGATTTTTTCTTTCTTTCTTTCTCCCCCCCCCCCCCCCCTCTCTTGTAGTTTATCCTGTCGAGTGCATGAATTGTGCACCTATCACGTATCAGCAGGCGAGGGCGGTTTAACCTATCTTACCTCTATTATCAAACTTATGCATGGATGTTAACTTTGTTTTGCATAATATATGTTTCCACTCAGTACCTTCGTCAGCTTTTTCATTTGTAAACTCACTGGGAATGGGATGGAATGAGATGTAATGAAAAATGAAACGAAATCTTCTTTTGAAAAAAAGAAAACGAAAAATAAATAAATAATAAAAATATGTTTTAAGGTAGCGATATCGAGAGGAAAGAGGTTGGTGGATATTTATGATGAATGTCTGAGTGGATTTATATACGATAGGGATGTACATAAAGAAAAAGGGCAAAGCCCTATAAATACCTTGTAATTGTTCACAGTTGACCCCTTATCTATCTCCCGTGTGCTTAACAATATTTGTAGGAGAATTTAAAAATATAAATTATATAGATATTGTAGATAGATTCAAAGAACAACCTCCATGCTCTTACAGAGTTTCCAAGCCGACACTTGTTGAATGACCAGAGAGTGTGATAAATATACAAATCAATCTTCCCAGATGAATTTTTTTCGGTATAGCTGGATGTATAAAACATGTAGTTAGACACGAATGTATAACAGGACTACTATGCAAGATGCATATGTAGGTGGATTCCAATGTACAATTTAATTTTGCAACTATACACATGTACTGTAAAGTAGTACGGTACAAGATAACTCTAGAATGAAAGGGTTGCGATGGTGTAACAGAGATTTTATGTGCAATTAATTTTATTAGTGAATGGTATACGCCAATGTAGCGGCGACAAGGGCTTTATCCGAGTCCTTCTCTTAATCAACTCCAGCGTACAGGTCGACGATAATATTTATCGCGGCAACAACAATTTCAGTAGCGATGAGAATAATAACTATATTCACATCATTTGTTAGTCAGTTCGATATTCATTTCCCCAAGAGATGGGGGTTAAAATGCACATTAATAAATAAGAACGTTTCAACGGATTGGTTGGGAAAACAAAACATACCAATCCATTCCAAATACTCCCCATGCCGATGACTTAACTGATCCTTCAAAACCGCAAGCAAGTCTGCAATAACTTCCAATCTCTCTGTCAACAGCCCGACCCGCTGGTCCATCTCCAGATAACTGCGCACAGCCTGGTAAACGGGCTCAAGCTGTGGCTCCGCCCACATGAGTTCAGGACTATCAAGAACAGACCCCTGGAGATGTATATTAATGCGCAGAATAAACAGTTCACCAATCTGCATATTTATCTGTCTTCGCGTGAGATTTACACTGCCCGTCTCAGCAATCTGCGCGGGTAACGGGGATGTCTTCGCGATGGTTTCTGAAACAAGATCTTCGAACAGCGATGTCTTGACGGACTGAGAGAGGGCGTGGGAAATGGCGAGCTTGGTCATGTAATTATGTGGATCTTGCAGGGAGATGAAGTCGTTGTAGATGCGTGCTTGGTAGTCACGGGTGTAGTAGAAATTGAAGTTTTCGACCTGTGTGTCTTCGGGACTAAGAACGGCGCTGGCGAATTTGGATACTTCGTGGAGGAAACGGGTTTCTTGGGCTGGCGTCATGCCCCATATTACTACGGTGCCGTAGTCGAAGAGAAATATTTCTGGTGTGTGGATTGATGTGTCCAAATCAGATCCGTTATGGTTATCGTCAGGAGTGGATATCGGGGCTATTGCGTGGGGAGAGGCACTGGCGGCAGAGGAGCCCGCAGTGGTTGATGGTGAGTCTTGGTGTATATCCGGGATATCAAGAGAGAGTTCCTGCTCTTCGCTTTTCCGGTCCTCAGTTTGGATTTCACTATCAGAAAAACGACGCTCCTCTGGACCATGAATCTTTCGGATGTTCGACACTTCCTGTCCATTCTTCCCATGGGAAATGAGGCGCTTCTTTTCTTCGTGGTCATAGTTGTACGGTGAATAAACACATTCATCGAAAAGTTTCGGGTTGGAACCTCTAGTATCAGTACGGGATTTGAGAAAGCGAATGACACCATCTATTCTATACGAGCTCGCAGTGCAATATGCCGTTACCCGTGGTACACGATCTCTGTCTGCTTTACCAAGCCTTGCTGCGTGTTTTCGGGCGGTTGGCTCCTTAATCCTGGTAATCTGAGAATACACCTCACTCGGGATCTCAACTTCAACAAATTGGTTCTCTTCCCCCGTGACGGGATTGGGTAGTAATTTAAGCTTCTGGGTGTTTTTGGTTGTTCGCTGAGGGCCGATTTTGGGGTGGGCCGGAGAGGAAGCAGAAGCTGCAGCATTGTAGGTTCCCTGGCTGTGTCGACGACGGATCTTGCTGTTTAAAGCAGCAAAAACAGGCTGACCAGAACCAGAGGCCTGGCTGGTGTGAAAAGGCTTTAAAAAGTCCCTGGAGGTAGTTGTTTCATTTGATATGCTGCTCCGGATGGCTGGGTCGAAGGTAACCGTCCGACGTTGAGGGTGCTCATCCTGTGACGTAGTTGGTGAGCTTCGACGACGGTGGTCTGAGAGCAAGGGAGAGGTTTCTCTGCTTATTGAGTCCATGGCTGCGGATGAGGTATATGCAGAGCATCAATTGTTATGTCACAGGGGTTCACTCATGATCGCAGAGAGGTGGAGGCATTTGCAGCTGTTGTGTTGGTGACGAGCCTGATACCGCCCGAAAGTTGGTGAGAAAACCGAAGCTTGCTTTATTATTATTATTATTATTACTTATTTAACGCCTGGAGGCACGTGATCAGCTGACTAAGAATAGTCTGCTGTCGCTGCCACAGCACCTCCCTAAGGGTATCAGGTGTGCCAGCACAGCAGCTAGTCTGCTGTCTGACATGTCTAGTCAGCTGAAGCACTCTTGAGAGTCTATGTACAGAGTAGCCCCTGTCCTGGAGGTTCTGAATGGCATAGTAGCTGAAGATTACAGGACTGAGGAAGCTAAGGGCTTCTAGAGTAGTGTGTAGAGATGATGAGAAATGTATATAAGAAACATAGGAAAGAGAGAGAGAGAGAGAGAAGTCAGATGTTGAACAGGTTCTAGTAGCAGTGTTGAATGTCAATGAAGAAGCAGGTATTAGTGCATCAGATGAAGAAGACCATAGCTTCTCTTACTGTGCTGAGAAGTCAGTCAATTGCTTTCTTTGATCCTCAGCATGTTTCAGAGGTTTTAATTTGTTCAATGTTCTGATCTTTCCAGCAAAAAAGAAGTGCTCAGAGGTCTTATCTTAGCTGCAAGAGCAGATGAGAAGTGCATCATCATGTGCTCATCTGTGATGATAGACTGTAAAGTCACTGTGATTTGTTCTAGCTGCCAGCAAGTGACCTAGATTTCTTCAGAGAAGAGTAAGCTTAGAAGAGAATTTTTTTGATATTGAGATATTGAGATTCTTGTATTGTGATGTGCTATTGAAGCTTTAGTATTATTGCAGTGAGGCATTGAAGTATTCTTTAGCATAGAATTTGACTCATATCAAGATCAGTGTGTAGTGAATGCATTTTATTATACAGACTGACTTGACTACAGCATCTACAGCATCATTGTTTGAAATTCCAGCATGGCTGAGACATCATTAAACATAGACTCATTTCAGACTAACTGGATCTGAGCTCTGTTTTATTCAGAATCTGCAGAGTTCATTGAACTTAACAAAGATGAGAAAAGATATTCATATAAGTATGTTTGTATAAAGTTTTATTGCAATCTCTTCATTGTCTAGAGTCACTATAATGTGCTGTGTGAACATAGAGAAGGGATTCTGTAGTGCTGTCTCAAAATCAGCAACTGCTGCAAGCACTTCAGCATTAAAAATCTCAGCAGTGCAGCTCAGAAGCAGCTTATCAAGCTTCAGAGATTGATTTATTTCTTGATATAGATAGTAGTCTCTGTTTGAAACTTCTTGACTGTTTTTGAAGTCATCAATATATGTGATGAGATTGAGAAGAGATACAGCTTTCTGAAGTCAGTTTTGAAAAGCTGCTGATTCTGCAGCTTATCTCATAGTCTCAATTTCTAGTGTCTTTTGCTCTCTATTTGATATGTCAGAATTGTTCTAAGAAAGCAAGAACTCTGAATCAGATGTGATGATCATCATTTTAATATTTCATCTAATTCATTTAAAATGTGAAATGTATCATCTTCAGTGTAGAAAGTGTGACAGATTAACTGCAGTTATATAAACAGATAGTTAGTCATGTATTCTTTCTAATCAGACTTTGACTGAGTCTCAGCTTGATTCATATAAAAGAACAGACATAGATATTATGATAAAGACAGATAGAATAACTCAAGCAGTGTTATTGAAGAATATCTGAATCTTGTCAATGATTGTCTGAGAAATTCACTCTGAAAATCAAATCTCAGCTTCATAAAACAGAGTGCTGAAGACACAGCTTTGAGTTGCTTGTCTGAGCAAATGTATTTGACTTTCAAACAAAACTTTATTTAATAATTTAACATATTCTGTAACAATTCTGACTCAAGTGCACACAAAATGAATATGTTCTCTGAAGAGTAACTTTTTATCAAAGAAAATTTCTAGTCATTTGATGTGGTTATTAAGAGAAATTATCTGTTTATTAAAGAAGATAGAGGGCTTTGAGTACTTAATCTTTTTATGAAAGAATTGAAGCTTCATCTTGACTAAGTCAAATGAGATTTCATTGTCAATATCTTATTTCAGAGTGTGATTGAGAGAATTCTGAAGCTGACTTTCTATCTGCTCAAGAAAGCTTCCAGTCTTCAGAATTGCAATGTCATCTGTGTACTTAAATCAATCTTTGATAAGCTAGAGGAGGGGTTCTACATAGAGCAGAAAAAAAATTGATGAGACAGAGAATCTCTATGAAAGATCATAGAGAATCTGAAACATCTTTAATTGAACATCATCTAGTTGAATCAAAGCTAGTTATTGATTGAGAAAAGATGCTACTCACTTTATCAAAATCGCTAGCCAGCTCTATTCTCATAGACATTTTAGAAGCTAGTATTGAAGAACTTCATTAAAGGCCTCTTTGACATCTAGAGTGATCATGCCAGTCAGAAGGTGTTTGTCCTATGCCTCTTGTATGTCATAGACTAGTGCAGTGATGAGATCTACTGCAGATCTCTGTCAAATAGCACTATACTGATCTTCTGCTAGAATGTGATGATGAAGAGTGAGATGAAACATTTATCTAGCTATCAGATGCTTCAGCTCTTTGCTGAGGCAGAATAGCAGTGCAATTGAATGATAAGACTTTAATAGAGAGCAATCTCTTTTTTTTGACTTTGAAATAATCATCATCTTAATCTTTTTGAAGCTCTGAGAGTGGATTTCTTGATCTATATAGTGTTGAAAGAGTAGAATGATTCAATTATCTATCACTGGTCATGTTTTTTGAAGAATATTGACTATAATGCTGTTTAGATCAGAAGATGTGCTAAGTATCTGACAGATAACTCTGTAGACTTTTTGCTCTGTAAGAAGCATTTAGAGTATCTCTCTGCATGAAATTATTGATATGTGCTCTATAATATCTTTCACATCAAGATGTCTGGTCAAAAGTGTCTCATGCAGTAGAGAAGATTTGCTAGTACAAGATTATTCTAGATGTCTATTGGAATGTTATAAAGAAGAAGTGAGATCTTAAAATTAATATTTATTCTATTTGACAATCTTGTAGACATCTGATAAGAAAGCCTTCTTAATTTGCTGATGATTTCATGCTCTCTTAGCTTTTCTAATTTCTGTCTGAAATATCACTTGTTCTGATTGACAAAGACTGTGTCTATATGCTGCATGATATACTCTTCTGACTATCTTGACTGCAGGGGTTCACCATGAGGCATGATGACTCTTGAGTTCTGAGATGAGAGAGCAGGAGTCTTGTAGAGTCAGTTGAAAAGATTTCACAATGTCTGCTGCTTTTTCATTCATATTCTTATAGACTGATGAGGAGAAGAAAGTGAGTAGTTGCAAGAAGTGATCAGCATTGCAGATTATGAGGCTAAGCTTCTTCTTTTTAATCAATTGAGTCTAAGTCTGTGATAATTGAACTGTTGTGATAAGAGTTTTATGATCTGAGATGCAGTGTAGTTCAGAAGCAATATGATAGATAGCTGAGTTGGCAGCACAGAAGACAAGATCAAATGTGTCTTCTCATCTATGTGTAGAGAATTTAGCTGAGTTGAGAAGCTAGAGTTCAAAAAAGATTGCTCAGTTATATAGATTCTCTTCTGCTTGAGAATATCTATGAGTTGTAAAGTTTCATGCTATATGTTTAATATTAAAGTCTTCTAATGCCATTCAGAAAATAGTCTTCATGATGTGTATAAGAGAGAGAAGGTCTTGCAGATGTTGATCTGCATCTGTGATGCCAGATGAGACATTGTATATATTATAAATATTAGCTCTTTTGAAGTTAAAGATATTAACTGAGACATAGATAACATTTCTTGAAATATTTGCTATAGATTGAGTTGATGCAAGAGCTCTTTCATTTCTGACATAGAGCAGTACTCTGAGCCTCTTAATTTAATTGAAGAAGAGTGAGATGAAGCACTAATATAAGAGATGACTTTTGAAGAGGCAGATGAAGAGGTCTGTGATTATTCAGAGTTTCTGAATGATCACAATGTTACAGATTTTTTTGTCTACTAGTAAGAGAGTAATGTCATGAGAGCTTAATTGTCTTTCTATGTTGACTTGATATACAGTAAGTGTAAATTCATGAGAAGAGTTGTGACTGCTCTTCATTAGTGAAGATTCATATTTGATGTAATCTTGATGTCTGTTTGAGAGCAGATTATTGAGTCTGTTTGATTGCTCTGAGAGCTAGTGACTGATGTCAGCAGAGCTGAGAGAGGAAATGAAATGAAGTCTTTAGAGTTTAGCTCTGAATTGCTCTTCTCTGCTGAGATTTAATGAGCTGAGATGAATGCTCTTCTGTCAGCTTCATGTATTAAGTGAAGCTGACAATGAGAGATGCATTCTATACATTCAGAGACTATTTTGAGTCTTGCTGAATAGTCAATGCTAAGAGTAAGATGAGAATCAAGACAATTGCAGCAGTAAACTGATGTTTGACATCTGTCTGAGTATGTGAGACTGCTGCATTTCTCACAACATAGAAGCTGTGCATAGTTTCTTTCTATGTGAAAGCTATGATATCTTATGCAAATTAAGATCTTTGACAATTTCTTGATTTTGTTAATTATTACTGAGTAACTAAAAAAACAGAGTTTATTTGAAAAGAGATGCACTTCAGAGATTCATACTTCAACTCAGATATATCTTTCATGCAGATTGAGATTTGTGGACTTCTTTATTCAGTGACAATGAGTGATTGAAGTCTGATGAATGATATCTCAAATCTTAGAAAGAAGCATCTCTTTTGACACTGAAATCTGAGTAATATTCTGTCTGTCAAAGCTGTGTGTTGACTTTTTGATTGAATCAACTACAAAGATGATTCAGAATTTCTATCACTTAATAAAATAGTCATCTACAGCAGCTTTCAGCTTATCTGCATATTCAAGAATGAAGGCTGTCTTCACTGAAGAGAGAACAGTCACAGTAATTCTCAATGAGCAGTATCATATATCAGTGATTCAGATCAGATCAGAGATCATGACATGTACTTATTCATGAATAACTTGAAGGTCTAGATCATGAGCAGTGTGTGCTGCAGATAGTCTAATCATGACTTATTTATCTTTCTGTTCTTGATGCAGAGGATGGTTGATCTGCTGTATCTGCTTCTTGTGAGATTGTCTCATCACTGAAATGATCTGAAGAAGATTGTTTGAGAAGATCATCTTAGCTGTCACAGCAGTAGCATACATCAATGTAGACTTTGATTCAGTGATGAGGTCTTTAATGACTTTGACTATGCTGTGTCCCATGACTTGTCTTAGTACAGCAGTCTGGTGTGGTAGAGAGTTCTCATAAGTGCAGAGTATCAGGTCCAGTACTGCAGATAGTTCATTGCATAGCTCAAGCACTGCAGCTAGCTCTGCAGAGAAGGAGTTGTTTGCATGACTCAACAGAGCATTGAGCTTATAATTCACTGTGGAAGAGGAGTTCTTCATGATTAGCAGGACTGCTTGAGTGCAGTCAGTCATATTCTCAATGGATTCTCCTCCTGGTGAGAGGGCTGGGCAGGGATTGAAGTTGATATTGATTTGATGTAGTTGAGCTGTGGTGGCTGTTGTAGTGTCTGACACATCCTGGGACATGTTGTTTTGGGGCTGGAGGGATCATCCAGGGGTTTTAGCAGAGCAGAGGAGATTGCGCGGGCTCTCTTCTTTTCAGAGTGAAGAGGAGCCTTGGTGATAGCAATGTCACTGTTGTTTTGGCTCATCGCGGCGTGTGCGAAGCTTGCTTTATAACTAGTTAAACCTTCTGGAAGCTTGAGCCAAGCACGTGAGAGGGAGGCTTAAATCAAATGGGCAGCAGCACTTAGGCCGCATTTGAACTAACGTAATCAATCACCTACCGGATCACCCCTATCATTCTATCAGACAAAATTTCAAGTTAAGCAATAACCACAAGGAATTCTATATAGAAATTATACAGGATAGACACTTAGATTTGTTGACACTGCCTAATATTATGTCCATGTGTATTTCACTTGCCGCAGGTTGGGCGTCTTCGCTTCCTAGTCCCTGTGTTCAAATCTTCAATTCCTTCCTCCATATGTTGATCAGGCTTCTGAGGTCTAGCAGTCCTAGCTAATGCATCTTGAGCTGTTAGAATTCC
Source organism: Paracoccidioides brasiliensis (assembly GCF_000150735.1). NCBI lineage: Eukaryota > Fungi > Ascomycota > Eurotiomycetes > Onygenales > Ajellomycetaceae > Paracoccidioides > Paracoccidioides brasiliensis. Next base: position 735,447 of record NW_011371367.1, read on the forward strand.
TTCCTTAGCTATATAAAAATTGTGATTTCTCTCTCTTTCACTTCTGATTGGTGTTGGCAGCTCTCAGCTCTGTGTTTTCCTTTGCTAATATAGCAGCACTATGCATGGCCAGCTGATATCCCTTCACTAGTTGATCAAGAGCTTGGTTGATAGGACTAGAAAGAATCTCCATATGGTGTTTAATCATGCTGCTCTGCAGCTCCAACTGGGTCACATTGCAGGGTGTCTTAGGAGTCCAGGAAAGCTGAGATCCATGCACTGACCCTGGGGGGGGGAAGGTGTATGAAATTGAGTATGTAGTTGTGTAAGAACCTCATCTGGATTGTATGGCACTAGACCCATGGCTTTGAATCCATTTCTTAGAGTAGTGTCCTCCATGACCTCCTGCCTAGCTGCTGCGTAGCTAACTAGGAATTCCTCCTTACCAATATGATTGATCCCTAGTCACATGCTTTGCTCCACCTTCTTGCCATATGCTTTCTTCAATGGTGAAAAGCAGCTCACATCCAGTGGCTGCAGTAGATGAGAGGATTGAGGAGACATATATAATGCTATGATGCCATGATCCAGACAGAACTTGTCAAATTTAACTGTGGCATGACTACCATGTCCATCCAGAATCAGCAGTCTCTTTTTGCCAATTTGTACAAGCCTCAGTAGATCTGTTGAACACCTTTCATAGCCATGTTAAACCAAGCTCATCTGTGGTCCAACCCTTCTCACTGACACCAATTGTCCAGTCCTTTGGCAGTTGCTCATACTATGGGGATTGACGACACTTGCTCTTTAGTATAATCATTGGAGGTAGAGCCCAGTCTGTAGCATTGACTGCTTCAATCACAGTTGCTCATTCACTATTCCCTGGCTGTATGAGAGATGGCTTATTATCTTTCTCAGCTCTAGTGACCACTCTGGCTGTTGAGATAATCCTCATCATAAAGTCAATCTCATCAAAGTTGTAAATATCCTCCAGCACAATTCCATACTTCTTTATTGTACATTTCACCAAGGTAAATCTTTCACATAGAATCTTTGAATCCTCACACTGAGCTCATCGATAGTTGTATTTGCATGAGAACTTTGTCTTTAGTTCAGGATGCTGTTGTATAAATCTATTGACCCAACATTCTTCTACAATAGTAGAAGCACTGGATCCATGCTCTTCAAGTAGTAGATTGGCCATTTCTTGTACAGTCATGATTCAGGGAGGCTGTCCTCTCTCATCCATGGAGATTATCCATTCAACTAGAGATTCTTCTTCTGTAGAGGTCAGTTTTCAATTGTTTAATTGAGCATTTGCATGTGTGGTTCAACCGCGTAGTCTATAGGCCAGGGAGAAATAGGGAACATTATAATAACTTAGAAGCAGCTCTAATGATTGTAATTTGCTGAGCTTTATAAGCTTTAATGACTAATAAAAGCCTGGCTTCCTGATTAGAGGCCATTCTAGTGAGGGTGGTTGACATACTGAATCTTTTTTAATGAGCATGAGTGATTCGGATGGAAGTGATCCGGTAGATGATATGATCCGGTAGGTGATTGATTACGTTAGTAGAAAATAAAAGGCTTTTTAGGAGGGACGAGCTTAAAAATCGAATTTATATAGAGAACGACAGCAGACGACTGACACGGGTGGCATGGAACCTTTCAAAATAATAAACTAATTCCGGTGTGAGGCATGATACGTTCTACGCCAACTGACTGTAATAAAACCAAAAAATTCAAAGAAACATCACTCCCGAAATGACGCCAATGTACTTCAGAGAGATAAAACTGCGAATTCAGAAACAATCCACAAGCCTGTAGACATTATGTAATGGTTTAAACACCAGAAACTCCACCAACATTAGGGGAAAAAGCGTTTATTTTCTAACAAAGCTTGAAACTCCACTCCTCCTCCTCAAACTACCACCACTGGGCAGCCTACGATTTCCCGCCTTCCAGTTATCCTTCACCTGACGACTGTTCTTCGATGCCTTAGGCGGCAAAGACACCCGTCCTAACCAATCACCCGAGCTTTCCAGAACCCGAATCACCGCCCCTCCGATTTTGATATCCCTTGGTCGCTTCTCGACCTTATCAAGGAACTTATATTTTTTAGGCATTCGCGTAGCTGACGCTGAGTCACTTTCATATGGAGGGGTGGGGATGTTGTGGGCTGAAGATGGCTCTGCATTCAGGATCTCGTCGGGGAGTAGAATGGGAAGTGGATGGATGAATTTGGACGTGGAACCCTGTAACGTCGCAGAGCTCTCGGAAAGGATTTCTTCGTGTTTTGGGTCAAGACTGGAAGTTTCATGATTTTGCTTCGGAGGCGCGGGCCTTGCAACAGCTTGGGCTTGGGCTTGGGCTTTTAGCTGTTGATCCCGCTCTCTTCGCTTTTGCTTGTCTAGTGCTTTGGCCCTGGTACATTAAATATTAATTATGAGTCTCGATGTATTTAGGAGAACAGGAGCATGTGATATAATATGAACCTTTGCTTAGACTGGGCTTCTTTCCTGGCAGCCTCTTTCAATTTCTGTAGCTGTACGGCGTTGTCTATTGTTTCAGGGGCCTCGTCATCATCGTCACTGTCCTCCGTCTCGCGAACTCCCTTAGATGTCTCTTCCTCTACGGAAGGCTCATGTCCTCCATTGATCTCTAGACTCGGTTCCTCGCTCCCAAAGCGAACATGTGTAGATCTGGCAGCGGAATTCGTCATTCCATTGTCGGGTTCTTTGACTTGGTCTGCAGTATGAAACTTTTTCTCTTCTTCGGAGTGCATATCGGGCCCGACAGTATCATTTGAATCAACAGTACGGTAGGGAAGATTTTTAACATTGGTTTCTATGTCATCATCCACAACTTCAACGGTTGGTGAGCTGATGACTTCGCATGCCCTGCTTTTTTTCCTCCGTTTGGTCGCCTGGCTGTCAGTCACTTCCTTTGCGGAGGCGCTCTTCCGCTTCCCATTCGTAGCGGGAGATGAATACAAAGCTTCTACAGGAGTAGTCGCAGTGGTAGAGTGGGAGGCGGTGCGTCGAGTAGCAGACACCATGTCCGTTGGGCTTGGGAGGGCAATATGGCTGGTTCGGCCCCTGGGTCGTGTCTTGTAAAAATGCCTCGGGCAGCTGTCACAATATGAGATAACATAGGGAAGAGGAGAAACGAACACCAAGTTTATTACGTATCCTCCAGTTGTTCATCCGAGCGTTCCCCAATGGTTGGTTGTTGCTCTAGGGCGAGCTCCGTATTGAATCGGTACTTAAGTAGGGCAGATTTTTGTCACCGGAGCTATGATTATCCGAGGGTTTAGCCCTAATCTCTTATCAGATCGATCTTGACAGCTCCATATATATATATATTTACAGTCGAACTCCTTGAGGATTTGAAGCAATAGAAAAATGTACTGAACAAAGTATAAGTATGTGCTTGGAACAAAAGAGCATCTACTTCGTACATAATAGTGCAGGTATATTGTGTTGATAACTAGCCAACTTCTAGTTAACTAACTACATGGGTCTTATTGCGCCTTTCATCCACGAGAACCCACGAACATCGTGCATATACCGTTAGATGGGAAACAAAAAAAGAGATAAACCTCAAGAACCGCCAACCGGAACGCCATAACATAGATTCCCATAAACAAATCCCTTATCCTTTACTACTAAGGCAAAATCCAGGCGAATTCAAGCATCATAATACTCCTCCGCAATGCGTTTCCTCTCCATAGCCTCCTCCTCCGCTGCTAGGTAATCGTCTTCTCCAAGATCACTAACCTCATCCCACATCTTGTCAAATTCATCCGTGTCATTTCCCGGAACAGCCCACATGGACTCTCGTAGGCGCTTGTTCCGCTCTCTATCTTCCTCGATCCGCTGCTCGATCTGGCGCTTGTCAACTTTAATGCCGCCCGGCCTTGACGTAAAGCCTTTGCTCTTTGACGAATCGCCGCCTTCAGAGCCTCTCTGGCCGTCTACTTGCTCAAGATCAAGAATATGTGCCGGGTGGCTTTCCCGTTCCTTGAGACATGCATCGATTTCGCGAACAGCATCTGCAGATAGATATGATTTCGCTTGCAAGCCGTTGAGAACGCGGCGGACGTGTTTAACATTTGCTGCGCCAGAGCCGTCGGATGGCGCGACTGCGTCGACTACGCGGAGGATATCGCGCTGGATCATGCGGACGAATTCGAGGTGGTTTTCTTTGCTGGCCATATCACATAGGTGCTCGATGAAGTACATAATGTTGGCGCGGTTGTTCATGCTATTCTGATGATAAGAAAGAAGGCAGGCCACGAGTTAATGTTATGAACGTTCTTTTGCTATTTAAAGGTTTTCGCGGGGCTTCAGTTACCATTTCCAGTTGCTCCAGAATGCAGGAGTGGAGATCTTCGTCCATGTCCCGGTATTTGAGGGCGTAATGGGCGGCTTTCTGTGAAGAGGTGACGGAGGCGCTCAGATGTTGAAGCTGCGTAGTGAAGCGCATGCGAACCTCGAAGGGGTCAGCCATGTTGGTTGCTAGGGGTGGAATGGCGATTATCAAGTAGCAGTTGGTGTTTCATAGTGCAATCATTCAAATGGCCATATTTATACTATTTAATACTGATGAAAGATGCTGCGAGATGAATGCGGGGAGTTGGGTGTGTAGAGAGAGGTGAAGCTAATTTTGGTTGCGTTGAGCTGAGAAATGAAGGGGCAGAAATGAAGGGGCAGAAAAAAAGTTCAGCCTGCAAAACCAAAAGTTTGCTCGGAGGAACAACAACCCCAACTTCACTCGTATCATATCCTATTCCCCGCAATTGCTGCCGTGTAAACCTCCATCAAGTATTACAATTAGTCTTGGTTGTTTCTGAGATATATTTTTCTGTTTAATATTATCCACCATGTCTGTCGCTCACAGAAACATTAATATCGATTCCGTAAATCTAGCGCAGAAGTCCGGTCTGACTCTGACGATATTAGGATGCGGTAAGAGGAAGATAACCAACGTGTTCCGTATTACCCTACGGGCAAATTCAAGAGTATTATTGCTAACAAAAATAAAACGTATTGCTTCAGGAACTCTGGGAATTGCCATATTATCGGGCATATTTGCCTCTCTCGCAGAGGCAGGAAGTCACTCCGCATACCCATCGGAGTCCGGCACCACCACACCCTCTGAAATGGTCCCGCAGCAAAAGATCCCCAGTAAATTCATTGCCTGTGTACGGCGACCCGAGTCTGTAAAGCGCGTCCACAAAGCCCTCGATGGCTTCTCCATGCCGTTAACCGTGGTACAAAATGAAAACGTCAAGGCCGTCGAGCAAGCTGAAGTAGTCATCCTGGGCTGCAAACCATACATGCTTCGAGATGTGCTTGACGAACCGGGAATGTGCAAAGCGCTCCAGGGAAAGCTTTTGATAAGCATTCTGGCCGGTGTAACCGTGGAACAGATCGTAGACACTCTATACCCGCCGACATCTTCAGTTCCAGAATCAAACCGCTGCCGTGTTGTTCGTGCCATGCCCAACACCGCTGCTCTGGTCCGCGAATCGATGACCGTCATCGCCACCTCCAACCCGCCTCTCCCCGAGGAATGGAACGTGCTGATATCCTGGATATTCTCCCGGGTGGGACGGGTTGTAACACTCCCGCCGTCCATGATGGATGTATGCACATCGCTTGCAGGCTCTGGACCCGCATTTGCCGCACTGATCATGGAGGCGATGGCAGACGGGGCTGTGTCAATGGGTTTACCGAGAGCTGAGGCACAGATGATGGCTGCCCAGGTCATGCGTGGTACGGCTGGTATGGTTCAAAGTGGTGAGCATCCGGCGCTGATTAGGGAGAAAGTCAGCACCCCTGGAGGATGTACGATTGGTGGGTTGTTGGTGCTGGAGGAGGGAAGGGTTAGGGGGACGCTTGCACGATCGGTTAGAGAAGCAACCGTTGTCGCGAGTCAGTTGGGGCAGGGCATTCACGGTGTGAATAAAACTCGATTTTAAAGCAGATATTTTTGGATGGGTTTATGGAGGCTGATTTCTGGCGGTACTGGTTTTCTTATTTTCGTTATCGGAATGTGTTACTGGGTTTGTTATAGAGAGTAGGGGGTAAAAACCTTGCTAAGGCGTTTTTATTTTAATCGAGATGACATGTTCTTGTTTAACGATGCTATGAAACCGGTTACCGTTTGCCGTTCAAGAGACAGTGTTGTTCCTGCTTGCTAGACAGTGGTAGGTATTGTAATCCACAGCACATATGAGACGTTGAATGTACTTGTACAGGTGCAATTCGCACTTCGCCCATCTATAGCATTGTATATACCCTAATTCCCCATGAATTCCCATAAATAATTATACACATACAACTACCAGTACTTGACAAGAATAGAGATGAATGAAAAGGATAGTTAACAGCAAAAAACAAAACCCGGAAGTGCTCTAAAAATGCCAAAACTCCGCTAGAAAACTCTTAAAGCGAGGGCCCAGCATCAATAGGACTAAACGTTCTTACGTGGTGCCCGTGATCATCATCAACTAGTAGACCTCTTTCCTCCTCAGTATTTCCTTCCCCAATTTCATTGTCTCTAAAGCCCTGGGCCCTCCGTTTCTGAGCATCTTCGATGATGTACCAAACATCCTTTTTGGTTAAGAATCCTTGGAGTATCCCTTTGTTGACAAGTAGTATGTATCGAAGACCTAGCCTTTGGAACATATTAACGACGATGAGGAAGCTGGCGCGGCTGTTTAGTGTAATGGGAGTTTGGTCCATCCATGGTCGAAGATCAAGGGTTTCAAGTGGATCGACGAATGGCTGATGGGCGAAATAAGCTGCGGTTTCAAGGGATAGGTTTCGGGAACTTCGAGAGGTGACGGATTTAAGGGCGTAGGACAGTTCGTTGCGAGAGATGTATCCAAGTAGGGTGGGATTTGACGTATCGGAAACGACCGGGAATCCACGATAGGATGTTGTGTTGAGAAGGTTTAGGAGAGTGTCAATGGTGTGCCCGACGGCGGTGATTACGGATAGGTCATGAATACTTGTCATGACCTGGCTTACTGGAACATCGGGAAGGATAACGTCATCTCTTTGCTCGATGAATGGGTATTCGTTGAGCTGGATCCACGACTCGTATATACCTCGTTTCCCAAACGTATCCCCACACCATTTTGAAAGCATCACAGCAATCATTATAGGGATGACATAGGTGATGGCACCTGTAAGCTCAAACATAATAACAATTATCGACACCGTCATCCTCGTTGCGCCTCCAAGAGCAGACGCGGCCCCGACAATCGCGTAGGTTCCAGGAATAATACACGGAACGTCAGGCTCACAATTCCGGAATAGCAGCAGGTTTGGTTGCGCCTTTTGCCACATTTCAAACGCTATACCAAGAGCTCTACCCGAGAGAGCTCCTATTGCTAGAGAGGGAAGAATGATACCCGCAGGGATATCTAAACCAAAGGTAATTGATGCGAGGAAGAAACCTAGAACTGCCGCAAGAAGTAAGAGGCCAATGACTCCCAATGATGCGTCTCCCGTTTTGCAAAGCCCGAATTGATCATCTGGAACACTTGCACACTCTGCGAAAAGGTAATAGACAAGCTCAGAGAGTTGGGCCCTCATGAACGTATTTGGGAAATTTATCATAGCACTGACGAGAGCTACGGCAACAACTTGCAGAATCGGAGAAGAGAGATTCCTCTCCTTTCGCCATCTGGTAACTTTCATGTTTACTTTGATGAATAAACCGCCGTACAACCCACCAAATATTCCGAGTAAGGCGAATGGGAGCAGCTCACAGCGGTGCCATCCGCGACTGTACGTTACTTGGTAGAGAACAATTTTTCCTGTTCGAAAGGGGTTGAGAGCATGCAAAGTAACGGCCGCAACCATAGCGCATACGAAGCTCTGCCACATTGTCTTGTCCGGGAAATAGTATGAGAGTTGCTGGGGGGGTGGGAAAATTAGCCAATAGCTAGCACAATGATCGAATAATTTATTACCTCTAAACTGAACAAGACACCTCCAATAGGAGAACCGAAGGCGACAGAAATGCCCGCAGCCGCAGCAGCAGAGAGAATCTCGCGCTTCCTCGCTGCGACGTGTATATTAGCAGCGTTATTCTCAGAATGTTAGTTATATTGTGGCTTACCCTCATTATGATTTAGGCTGGGAAAGGGTTTCATGATCAAATTCGCACAGCAGCAAGCAACATGAACTAATGGGCCTTCTTTCCCAAGCCATAGTCCCGATGCGACAGCAAAACACTAGGAGACCCATTAGTAAAACAAGCAACCAATTTTAAACGAAGGAAATGATTCTTACCAAGCCTAGAGATTTCACCAACAACGTCCATGTCCCCATGAACTTTTTAATCACAAAGCCACCTAGGACAACTTTTATTTCCGGAATACCACTGTGCTTGGCATATATTGCGAAATATTTGACCAGAACACTTGCAGCTGTTGCAAAGAGGATCTATAGTCAAGGTTAGTCAAACCCAGTGGAAAGTAAATCGACGAACTTACAGCGTACAATATGAAAATGATATATTCCAAAACATATCCACCACCCTTAGAGTCAACATGAAAAGCCTTACGCCACGGTATCCAATGTTGACATTCGGATAAGTCTTGGGAGTGGGTTAACACACAGTGGATAAGATATAGGGGTAATCCTATCACAAACCTTCATAACCCCAGCAACAAAAGTTTTTATTCAAATAAAACCTCCCTCCTTCAGCACCAGTATGACAGTAGCCAGTCTTAATATCTCCAAGCCAATTACTTGCGATATCTATACACGCGGCTATGACACCCGTGGTGATCCCCGTTACAATAAGAATAAACCATATATTGCTTGCATCCAGGATTTTCCGAACATAGCCTATAAGACCTTTGTTGCTGGAGTAAAGATGCCGAATCCGCTGACGCTCCTTGGAATACTCGAAAATCCAATCAATAGCCGTTAGGTTGTCATATCCTACACGCCGACCAGGTCCCTCAACATACCAGTCAAGAGGGCCTCCGGGCTTAGATCCCTCTAGCCCTCCATTAGCAGTCGTCGTATTTGCGGGTGGCGGGCTGTCGTTTGGCAATGTGCCATCCCCGTCACCAGCACGATTGTGTAGAGTTGGGTGCACGGTGCTTTCGGAGGAAAAGAAGGTAGAAAGGACAAACCGAGCTGGCTCCTTTTGTTTGCGTTTGAAGGAGATTCTGGCACATAGTCAGCTAAGACTCAGAAGTCGACGGCGCATGAGCTTACGGCTCATCAAATGCTTCCACAAAAGGATCTGTCAAAAGCGCCGCTCCGGCCTCCAACGGAGTTGAAGTTGAGCGCTCCTGGGTGCTCTGTTGGTCACCGGCAGTGCCAGGTTGAGGCAGCTGGGAGATACACGGATTAACAGGATCTTGTGAGGCATTTAAGCCTGATGAGTTCGCTGACATTGTCCGTCATGGAGACACTGGCACAATGCTTAAGACGGAGCCTGGGGCCTTCTCTTGGTTTGGGCGATGTGATATACCGATGAAGCTGGCCGTTGTGTTTCATTGACATGCAATGGACGTTATCAACGGTGGTTCACGTTAACATCCCAAGCTGTGGCTCGTGCGTGATTGGTCAGCCACACGATCCCCTGATGGCCCCAGAAGACGAAGATCATATGACTCTGATTGGTCAGACTAAAGGCGGTGAAGATTATCAATACCACGTGATATCTCGATTGTGAGGCAGAAAATAATTCAAGCATAAGAAAATTTCTTAGAGGTTAAAAACTCGATATTCTTAACATAGAGCTCCGGAAATGCCTTTGTTGGAAGATAAAGGCTTTTCAGATGTCTCCTGAGATGGCGCAAATAGCTGGTAACGTGGGGCTTTTACCAGAAACCCGTGTTTTAGAGCAGCTACCGCCCGAACTGGTAGAAATTCTCCACACAAGCAGTTCGAATCCATCCTCATGCCATGATACCCTGGCACTCGCAGCATTACGACCAAATTATACCAACACATTGTTTTCACTCTATGAACCAATCTTTGTGGATTTGGCTGCAAGATGGATTTACTTGGACTCCCATGAATACTTTGTGCGAGTCATAGCTGCATTTGCACGAATTTTACCTTTTGCGCCTTACCTTAGACCATTGGCAGATGTTGCCTCAAGGGACCTCAAAGGTAGTGGCCTACCCTCCTCAGAGGAGCCGGGCAAGTTTGGGAACCTGCAGGTGGAAGACGAAACCCTTATTTCTCTCCTCCTTGCTCTTTTTCGCCTTCTTAGTTTCGACTTGGAGAGCTTTTCGCCCATAGTCTCCCCATCCCAACTGCAGTCACTCTTTAATCGGTCCAATCATGTCATTAGATATCTTGCAATACGGTGTTTTTGCTTGTACATGCATGCTGCTGACGCTGCGCTCGAGAGAATGTTAAGCAAGTATCATGATGGAACCGCAATCAATGGACCGTGGGAGGATAGAACCATTGATTACCGCTTCCTGAGTATTTGGGAAGAGAAAAGATGGATTGGACTCCAGAATGAACTTGAGAATGCACGAAAATCACGCGATGATTTAGTTGTGGAAGCTTGGACTAAGCAACTTCGAAAATACTTCACTTGCCATACTGCCGAAATTGGCGGTGTTCTTATTCCGACGATTCATCAGAGAAATAAAATAAAAGTATCCTCTCTCGTGGAGACACCAACGGTTCTACGGAATCTACGCGCTCTCGGTAATTCTCTCCTTTCAACGGACCCTCTGTTATTGGTTGGCCTGCCTGGCGCTGGAAAGACTTCACTTATTAATGAAGCTGCCATCCAACTGGGCCAGTCATCATCCATGGTCACACTTTATTTGAACGAACAGACAGATTCCAAAAGTTTGCTAGGGGTCTACTCGACATCATCTCCGGCTGGTTCATTTTCTTGGCAACCCGGCGTTCTAACGAGGGCCGCCAGGGAAGGCAGATGGGTTGTGATTGAGGATTTAGATCGTGCTCCTTCCGAAGTACTCGGGCTTATTCTCCCGCTTATTGAAAAGAGGGAACTAATCATCCCGAGCAGAAATGAACGCATACGTTGCGCCGATGGCTTTAGGGTTATTGCTACAATGAGGTCTTCTATGAATGCAAATGGGAAGGAAATAACTCCAAGTAGCAATATGTTGGGGAATAGACTATGGAATCGAATCCAAGTGTTGCAGATGCCCCCTCGGGAAGTTAAAGAAGTTATTATTCAAAAATTTCCACTTCTTTCTTCTCGGGTAGAGATGATCATGAATACGTTCAACCGTATCACATCATTATCCAACGGTGCCGTTTCTCGAAAATTTATGACGGGGAGACAACCTAGCCTTCGTGACTTGATCAAACTGTGCTACAGAATAGAGCAGCGTCTGCGGAATCTTGGATGTGAAACGGGCTATGAAGCGGTTCCCGACGGTACTAACGACGAAATCTTCATGGATACAGTAGACTGTTTTGCGGCATATCTCCCAAAAGGGCTTCTTCAATCAAATGTGACGGATTCTATTGCAGAGGAAATGCAGATCTCCCCGCAGCGGATGAAGTTTTGCTTGTCCGAACGTACCCCAAAATATCTAGATTCTCACAGCACAGTGACTATCGGAAGAGAAGCGTGCCAGAAACGCAAGGGGCTTGGTTTGCGGAACGTTGTTCCATCGATGGCGGACAAGAGCACTTTTGCACCCACTCGAGCTTCTCTGAAAACAATGGAGCAAGTTGTCTCAGCCTTGCAGCTCTCAGAGCCAATTTTGCTTGTGGGGGAAACTGGAATTGGCAAAACTGCAATGATACAGCAACTTGCCTCCCTCTTGCGCCAGCGTCTAACTGTTGTAAATTTGTCTCAACAAAGCGAAAGCACGGACTTGCTAGGCGGCTTTAAACCGGTGAATGTTCGATCACTTGCTGTCCCCTTGGTCGACGAGTTCACCGTCCTGTTTGAATCCACCTTTTCAGCTAAAAAGAACCAGAAGTTTTTGTCTTCCGTTGCGAAATGCGTAACTACCGGCAACTGGCTTCGTTTAGTTAATATTCTTAATGAGGCTGTTAAGATGTCATACGGCGTCTTTGAATCGATGCAGAAAAACAAAACTGAAATGACGGATGGCGGCTTAGAAAAACCTTCGAAGAAACGAAAACTCGACGATTCCAAATATGCCAACCTCCGCCAAAAGTGGGAGGTGTTCTCCAGGGAATTAAAACAATTCGAAGTCCGTATTTCGGAGGGGGATAGCAAGTTTGCTTTTGAATTCGTTCCAGGGAAGATTGTCAAAGCTCTGAGAAATGGGGAGTGGGTGTTGCTCGATGAGATAAATCTCGCCTCCCCTGACACTCTAGAGAGCATCGCCAGCCTCCTTCACCATGGACGTGATGGATCCCCATCCGTCCTTCTTTCTGAAGCTGGGGAAGTTGAACGTGTTTATGGTCACCCGAATTTCCGAATTTTTGGAGCCATGAACCCGGCAACAGATTCTGGAAAACGAGATTTGGCTCCTGGTTTACGGTCTAGATTTACGGAGATATACGTTAACTCTCCTGATACTGAAATCGATGATCTTATAACTTTGATAGACGCCTACTTGGAACCATTAACGAATGCGGACGTAAAGGTTACTATCGCTCTTGCTCGTCTATACCTTGATACGAAGAGGTTAAATGTGGAGAATAAACTGGAAGATGGCGCCGGCCAGAAACCCCATTTTAGCATTAGAACCCTTGTTCGATCTTTGATATACGTGAGGAATCAAGCGCATATTTACGGACTCCGACGAGCAATATATGAAGGATTCTGCATGAGTTTCTTGACACTACTAAGCAAGGAGTCCGAACTCCAGATCATCCCTCTTCTAGATCAGTATATATTTGGGAGCCTGAAGAATTCTCGATCGGTTTTGTCCCAAACTCCCAAGCCTCCTAATGATGGCATCACTTATGTTCGATTCAATCATTATTGGATGAGACAAGGAGCATTTTCGATAGAGACCCAACCCCATTATATTATCACACCGTTCATTGAAAGGAACTTGATGAATTTAGTAAGAGCCAGTTCTACGCGACAGTTTCCAATTTTGCTACAAGGTCCAACTTCTTCTGGAAAAACTAGCATGGTAGAATACCTTGCTAAGATTTCAGGCAATCGATTTGTCCGAATCAACAACCATGAACATACTGACCTTCAGGAATATTTGGGATCATACATATCTGGCGAAGACGGCAGCTTGAGATATCAGGAAGGAATACTAGTGGAGGCGCTAAGGAATGGATATTGGATTGTTCTGGATGAACTTAATTTAGCTCCAACTGATGTCTTGGAAGCGCTCAACCGTTTGTTGGATGATAATAGAGAACTATTTATCCCTGAGTCCCAGGAAGTCGTTCATCCGCATCCCAACTTTATGCTATTTGCAACCCAAAATCCTGCTGGTCTCTATGGTGGTCGGAAAGCGCTTTCTCGCGCGTTTCGAAATCGATTTCTAGAGCTCCATTTCGACGATATTCCTGAGGACGAACTAGAGTTTATTCTCAAGGAGCGATCACAAATAGCTCCTTCATTTTGCACAAGAATTGTCTCTGTTTATCGAAAGCTTTCCCTGCTGCGACAGTCGAGCCGGCTATTCGAGCAGCGAAACAGCTTTGCCACGTTACGTGACCTTTTCCGGTGGGCGCACCGAAGAGCCGATAACCGTGAAGAATTGGCTATCAATGGTTTTATGCTTTTGGCGGAAAGGGTGAGGAACCCGAAAGAAAGGGCTGCTGTAAAGCAAGTGATCGAGGAGGTTATGAGGGTAAAACTTGACGAAACAGCCCTTTACGGTGCCGAGAGGCTTGATACGCGGCTCCAGGAGCTTTCAGCTATTGCTCCAACAGGTATAATATGGACACAAGCCATGAGAAGGGTGTTCATGTTGGTTTCACGAGCAATTGAACACAATGAACCTGTTCTTCTTATTGGGGAGACTGGATGCGGTAAAACCCAAATCTGTCAAGCTATTGCAGATATGTATGGAAAGCAACTTTACACCGTTAACGCCCATGTTAACCTCGAGACTGGAGACATCATTGGCGCGCAAAGGCCCTTAAGAAATAGATCTGCGATCGAAGGACAACTTTTGACGGATCTGTCATCTGCGTTGAAATCCGTCAACGCATACGATGAAAGCAGTGATAAGTCTATCGACAATCTAACACGAGCATTTTCTACCTTGACCACCCGGGAATTAGATATGTGCGAGCCAAACCTGGTGAATCGAATACGGGAAAATATGGCGAGAGCGAAAGCCCTATTTGAATGGTCCAACGGCAGTCTCATAACGGCAATGGAGTCTGGTCAGCACTTCCTTCTTGACGAAATTTCACTCGCGGAAGACTCAGTCCTGGAACGTCTTAATAGTGTTCTCGAACCCCATAGGTCTTTGCTACTTGCCGAGAAGGGTCCTATTGATTCTTTGGTGGTTGCGAAAGATGGGTTTCAGTTTTTGGCAACAATGAACCCAGGCGGAGACTATGGAAAAAGGGAACTCTCCGCTGCCCTAAGGAACCGACTCACTGAAATTTGGGTACCTCAACTTTCGGAAGCAGAAGATGTCCTCCCAATTTTGTACGCAAAACTTGTGTCACCGATTCAGAGCGCGCCGAACGCAATGTTAACGTTTGCAAAATGGTTTAAAGAAACCTTCCAGAGCGCTTCAGCTGAATCGATATCTATCCGTGACCTATTAGCTTGGGTGGACTTTGTAAATCAATGCAAACACCTCGACGAAATTTCCGCAATCGTTCACGGCGCGGCTCTGGTATACATTGACACCCTAGGCGCCAATCCTTCTGCTATGCTTGCTTCGGGCCCGGAAAATCTCAAACATGACCGACTTACGTGTCTTAATAGATTAGGTAAAATTTTTGGCTTTGATGCTGTCTCAATCTACTTTCAGGAGACTTCTATATCTGTTGAAAGGAGCAAGATGAGAATTGGACCGTTTGTTTTGGAGATGGGTGCCGATTCTGCGCATGATCCCTACTTTTCCTTGGACGCGCCAACCACAGTTGCAAACTCGCTGAGGATTGCTCGAGGCCTTCAGTTAGCCAAGCCCATCCTTCTTGAGGGTAGCCCTGGTGTCGGGAAAACAACACTTGTTGCTGCTCTTGCCCAATCTCTTGGGAAGCCCCTTACGAGAATTAATCTTTCTGATCAGACTGATCTGACAGATTTGTTCGGGTCGGACGTCCCAGTCGAAGGCAGTGATATGGGAAGATTTGCTTGGAGCGATGCACCATTTTTACGAGCTATGCAAACAGGTGGCTGGGTTCTTTTGGACGAGATGAATCTTGCCTCTCAATCTGTATTGGAGGGTTTAAACTCTTGTCTAGATCACCGTCAGCAAGTTTATATCGCCGAGTTGGGTCAAACGTTTAAACGACATCCCAACTTTGTGTTGTTTGCAGCACAGAATCCCCATCACCAAGGCGGCGGACGGAAAGGCCTTCCTGCTTCATTTGTGAACCGTTTTACCGTGGTCTATGCAGACTCTTTCAGCAGTAATGACCTGAAGATGATCTGCAAAAAGTTGTCTCCTGGGACTCCTGAAGCTGAAATTCAACAGCTGGTAGATTTCGTTTTATCTCTGAACTCGAAAATAACGAATGACCGAAGCCTGGGAACTATTGGGGGACCTTGGGAAATTAATTTGCGAGATATTTCAAGATGGCTTAGGCTCCTTGAATCGACCCCAGTCCGAATTTCGCCCTCCCAGTTCCTCGATGTTGTGATTAACCACCGGTTCCGCACACCTGCAGATAGAGCTCTCGTTTCATCTTTATATGCCCACATATTTGGATCATCTCCTGCAATTAAAAGCTATTTCCATAACCTTGGCGTATCGCAATATCAAGTTGGCCTTGCGGTCCTTCAACGCAACCAGCTTGTACAAAATTTCAATGACTCTCATATCAGGATACTTCCCGGCGACTTACCGACTATGGAATCGTTGATATTGTGTATAGAGCAAGGTTGGCCTAGCATCCTCGTTGGACCATCCGGATGCGGGAAGACAACCATTTTGCACAAGCTTGCTGTTTTGAGTGGTTCTAAAATTGTTGAATTGGCATTGAACGCCGACACCGATACAATGGATCTTATAGGTGGCTTTGAGCAAGTAGACAATGACCGTCATCTACTAAGTTTTCTAGATGATCTTTTACAGTTTCTCCGGGATCAAGTTATCCACACTCAAACATTTGCTAGACAGGAAGGCGTTGATAGTGAACTCTTACGATTTTACGACGCTGTCAAAACAAATACAGCCCAGCTTGAAACCATCTCGGATGCGCTACACAATATCTCCCTTAAGGGGTTACATCCAAGCTTTTCTAAGTTCCATGAACGCGCCAAGGCATTGCTCAAATCAACCTCCGACAGCAAGACAATCGGATTTAAATGGACCGAAGGCATATTTATCCAAGCAGTTCAAAACGGAGACTGGGTGGTCCTAGACAACGCCAATCTTTGTAATCCATCTGTTCTGGATCGACTAAATTCGCTTATGGAACCAAACGGCTGTTTAGTTATCAATGAGCAGCGAACAGGTGATGGCACTGCGAAGATAGTGACACCTCATCAGAATTTCCGACTCTTCCTCACTATGGATCCACGCCATGGTGAGTTATCACGAGCAATGAGAAACCGGGCTATCGAGATATACTTTCCGCCTAGTGCCAACAAAGTTATATCTACGTCTCCAGTGATATTTTATACGTCAGAATCATCAATGTACCGCATCCGTTGTGCTCAAAGTTCCATTTATTGCGGAACATCCGCGGACAATGAAAGTGATAATTTGGAGGTGTCTCTTGATCACTTAGCCAGGCACGATTTTTGCAACATCCAGAAATCCTCAGCTGCTTCCATCGATCTATGGACTGCCAATATGAGGACCCCGACGATTCTTCGTCAAACTTTCGATCGCTACAACGCCTTGTTGAACCGCGACATGGTGCATCCTTTGAAACGTGTTCTGCCTAATGGAAGATGGAATGAAAAGAAGTTTTTGAACTTCCAACAAAATATTGAAGTATGCAATGATGAATTCACCCATTCGTGAAAGGTAACTAACGGACATCTAATAGCCTCTGCATCCATTAATCAACGAGCCACGAATAGTAGCTTGCATAGTCCCAGAATCACAATCTTTTCTAGCACAGCTAGCCAAACTTCAGGAGCTACAATCCAACGTTTGGTATTTCCACCAGGTTTTGTCCCAAGTCCACGACAATTCGTTGACCAAAAAGCCCTCAGAAATGAACAGACTGGAAAGGTCAGTTGCTTCAAAAAGGATTCCAGCGCTCATGAAGGAATCAACACAGCCAGTCGCTTTGTGCCTTTCCAACTGCGTCCAGTCTTTGAGTCATACAATTGAGAGCGTCAATTCCGACATGTTTCGCTTGGTTGACGTGACTGCCATAGTCAGTTTAATTTTGGAACTGTGCTTGGACATCTTCCGCATCGTTCAAGCAGACGACTTTGACGAGGGAATATTCCAAACGTATTTGCAACTTGGACAGTCTGTTTATTCACGCTTCAAAGATGTTAAGCTTGATCTAGTCACGGTTCTATCTCAATCTCTTGATACCTTCCGTGCCAATTGGGGCCTGTCTACCGGACAGAGTATGCAGAGGATGTGGAACAACTGGAGGCCAGCCACACCAATTGACTCTGATCATTTGAAACTGATGACAGACTTGCAACAAGTTGCTGCCCGCTTTGATCACATTACTCTCAAAACAACACTTCCCTTCCCACAACTCAACCGATTTCGCCATTCGCTAGTGCAAGCGCAAATCACACTGCTACAGGGGGCAGAGGCGAATGGTCTGATTCAGGTATGGAGCAGAGACTATATCTCCCTTTCAGATATAAGCTGACATGATTACAGGACCTTCAACAAGTGATTAATGACCTCGAAACTCGCGTGCTAGATTCCAGCTTGGTGTCATGGCCTTACTTCTCCTTGGAGTTTGAAGCTCTGTCCCAGTACCATGATCTTAATGATTCCAACTCACCCAGTAATTCGGACACAGCACCTCTGTTCCCTGGTGTGCTGCAGCTACTTGCAGGACGCCCATCTCGTCCCCATGATATCTCGATCCTCGCGAACCCCATCCCTGAGCTTCTGTCCAGAATTTCACGGTTCTCAGGTTTCCAATCCTTCTCACGTAAAGCATTTGCCCTTCGCGGAACCATTTCATTGTCATTGATAGAAAAACTAACATCTCTTGGAAATGTGCCTTTGAAAGGAATGGCTCTCCTTGGTTCTGAACTTAATTTCATAGCTAAAGGCTTCTGCTCGAGCACCAGCCAAATCGTGCATGATCAGTTTTCGATGCTCCAAAAGCAACTAACAATGGTGCTTCAAGAACTTTTGTTTTGCCATAAGGATTTAATCGACCCTGCTTGCTTCCAAAACGCAAATTCCTATCTACAGCTGTTTAGTCATGACTTTCAAGCAAATCAGCTGGTCAATGTCCAGATATTACAGCTAAAACTGAGAGATACTTTGGATAAACAACACTACTTTAATGAATTTGCGTCGAGGTCGTTCACTAAAATTCTCTCCGCGCTTTTGAGATTCGATGACGGGAGCCCGGTGGCATACCTTCACTTGGGAGCCGCCTGTATCCACCTTGCTATGGCATGCCTTCGACTCTTCGTGCCAAATCGTCCTTTCGATCCGTCACTTAGTTTGGTTGTACAAAGACAACAATACATTCAACGCGCCATGGAAAAAGTTAAGAGACTCAAAGCATTGAAAGAATTTGAATCTTCATTCTCAGGGCAAGAGTCGAGCTTACGTATTCGGATTGTCGAAGAAGAGCTGCGCTTATTAGGTTCTGCGCCGCCCTTGCCGCCGGTTTCTCGGCCCCACCCCTCCCAATCCAGTGAACTACAGGGAGAGTTTATTAACCTCTTAAATTCGGTTTTGAACGAGAATCCTGATACAATTCTCAATTCCCTCCAGGATATGACCAAATTGAATCCTATCACTAGAGTCCACCAACGAGGCGAACTTTTACGGAAGAATATCCAGCAAATATGTTTTCGCCTCACCACAAATTATACGGCATACGGCGACCTAGTCATTCCCATCGTCCGTTTCCTGGAGTTGCTTCATCTTGGTGTAGACTTAGTTCTGCGTCCCAAACTTAATTCCGGAGCAGAGCAAGGTTGCAGCATCTGGACTATCAGCCAAATGACACCGTTGATGAACGGGGGAAAGGTCAATCTCTCCGAACTGAAACCAAAAGAATCTCGCCTACCTAACTCGGAGAAGATAGAGATTGGATTGCAGCGGCTTTCAGTGCTGAAAGCGTTCCAAAATACGGATCCTGAGACTCTTTCAAGTGCCTCAAATCGTGAACTTCTCCGTGATATTTTCCAAGACATTTTCGCTATTTGGAAACAGCAACTGGAAGTTGATCAGAATAAAGAAGCTCAAAGGTCGAACCTATACCGGTATCGAGGATCGTTCGAGGATGACCAGGAAGTAGATGCCGATGAGTTTTTTCAGCTATTCCCGTCGTTTGATGATGGAATTGAAAGTGATCCTGAAAATGCAGCTGTTGCAAATTTTGACACCAAAGTTGTTTCTCTGAAGCTATTTCGTGTGCTTAGTAGTCTGTTCTCTGAGAATGATAAGGAGTCGACACTGCGGCATTTAGTGATGGATTCCACGAAGCTCCTTGGCTTGATCATGTCCAATGGCTCTCCAGAACTTCCGGTCGCCGACCCCAAATCGCATCTGCTTGGCGCGATTCTGTTGCTAGACGAGATAAAAACCGCAAAGTCACCCACTTCTTACAACTTTTATACAGATCCGAATTTGGTGGAAGGTGAGAAGCTCGCAGATCTGGTTGAAAGAATACGGCTGCGTTTCACAGAACTTCAAAAAACATGGCCGGAACATGCCACCCTGGGGGATGTTATTACCTGTTGCGGCGAGATCTTCTTATTCAAGCATCAGGAACCTCTGGCGAAATTCATCACCAAAGCAGAAAAACTTCATTCATTCATCTATGAGTGGCAGCTTGTGGCAAGTAAGGAGTTTTCTGCTGCTAAGTGTTATGATGATTTAACCGCCCTTCTAATAAGTTGGCGACGCATTGAACTATCTACATGGGCTCGCCTGTTGGACATCGAAAATGAAAAATGTGATAAAGATGCGAGCGCCTGGTGGTTTGTTGCCTATGAGGTGGTAATTGCGGCGCCACTTTTACTAGTTCAAGACGGTCACCCATTAACTGAGCACTCAATCGATCTTATCGCTACCCTTGAGAAATTTATTTGTTCCACCCCAGTGGGCCAATACAAGTCTAGACTTCAACTCATCGAAAAGTTCAAGATGCTATTGCAGCTCTACGCATCAGATTTCCCTTCCCTAGACCATTTGAGCGGTGCCATAGACAACCTTCTTCACCACTACCTCCCTTTTGTGCCAATGATTGAAAAATCACTCAATGAGGGTCGGCAATCATTAGAGCGTGATATTCAGCAAACTATTCAGTTGGCAAGTTGGAAAGACACAAATATTAACGCTCTTAAAGAAAGTGCACGCCGGTCTCATAATAAATTGTTCAAAGTCGTTCGAAAGTATCGCAGTCTTCTTGGCCAGTCCTCGGAAGGCTTTTTGATAAAGGGGCTCCCTGAGCTGCCGGATCACACAGAGCCCTTATCGGATAACCGTATCATACCGCCCAGCCCTGTTTCTCCTGGTGCACTTAACATATGCCGCGAGAATATCCATGCTTGGGATCAGAGAGCTATTCGATTTATGGACCCCGACGGGGCGGTCAAGAGCATGCAACGCGTGTACGAAAATTCTCTAACCGGGTTATTGGCTCACGAGGAGCTTGACGTGTTCACTCGCGACGTAATTGATACTATAGCCGAATTTAAATCAGAAACTCCAAAGACCCTGACAGATGAAAACAAACGCGAGATCCAGCACCTGAAAAATAGGAAAAAGCGATTTTATGCGGAAAAGCTTAAAGACCTTCGTTTCATGGGGATTCGTTCTAACGTCGGGACTGATGTTCTTGATAGTCAAAGATCTGTTGCTGCTGTACTCTCTACGACACGCAGTCTCATACCATCAGCTGCATCAGGTCAAATCAGAAGTGCGGACTGTTACTTCCACCGATTTTTGGACTTGGTGCCCAGAGTGCGGATTTTGTCGCACGGGTATTCTGAAGACCTTAGTAACGTTGAAGTTGCAAGGAGCGTAGGATCTATTGAGGCACTCCTTCACTGGATATTAAAGCAAAGAGAAACGCTGTCGTCGAAATTGGACAACTATACCGCGATAGAATCCACGGTACAACAAATGAGGACTGTATCAAACCCTGAAAATGATCTATTATTCAGAAGTATCGGCTTCGCTTCAGATCACCGTGACCTTCGAGGATCGATACGGTGGCTTTCTACTATCATTGGTGTCTGCATTTCTACCCTTCAGATTCATGCAAAGCTTGCTGAGATTGATTCGTCTGAAGTTTTAAAAGCACTAAGTGATTGGAAAGAGTGTCTTAGATCGTTACTAGCCTCTATTGAAAACTTGGAAGCTCTACCAGCTGGGTTATCTACAAGCATCCATGAGAAACTATTTTCCGACGCCCGGAGATTAGTTATAAACATACGATCCGATGTGCTGAGATGGATCAATGAACATGCTGAGATGGCTTTCGCATTGGAAAAGATTGTTCCGTGGACAGAATCGAGCACTACAACAGCAGCACAAGACTGCAACGGTCAAATCAACATTTCGGTTCAAGAGTTTGACTCTCTACTCTTAACCGCAATGGACAAAATATTCATTGCCATGCAAAGGATTAGTTTTTCCCTATCAGCAGCTCCGTCATCCAAAGATACCCCAGCCTGGCTGGCAAAATCCGAACAAACGATATCAAAAGCCTGTGCAGAGCTCCACATGATGGATGTAGCCACTAGCATTTGCTCAGTGTTAGCTCGGATTCAGGATATATCTGCGACAAATCCAAATTGTCTTGCAGTGGTTGGCGCCGCGATATCCATTGTAATGCCAATTACAGAACAATATAAGGCAATATGTAATGACATTCTCCACCGATATTCCACCCTTCATCGGGAGATTTGCAAAATGGCTTATCTCCTAACAAAGTCATTTAACCATATCGCCTCAGAGGGGTTCTGTAGCCCTTCTGAAAGCTCAGGTGAGAAGGGAAAGTCAAACCAGTTGGAAAGCGGGACTGGACTTGGAGGTGGAGAGGGGGCTGAAGATATTAGCAAAGATGTACAGGATGATGAGGATTTGTCTGAATTAGCTCAAGAGAAGCAGAAAATGGATGGGGAGAAGGACGAACAGGAAGAAGCAGATGATGCTGTGAACATGGACCAAGAAGATCTTGAGGCAGATTGGAGTGATTTTGAAGATGAACAGGAGAAGGACAAGGGGAATGGCTCAGACAAAGGGGAGGAGGACGATATGAATATTGATGAAGAAACAGGTAGTGTTGATGAGCTGGACGTGTCCACAGTTGATGAAAAGATGTGGGACGGATCAAAGGATCAAGAAAAAAAGGATACTGAAAATGACCAAGGAAAAGGAGAACCGGAATCGGGGGATAAAACTGCTGCCTCTGACAAAACAATTGAGAAAGATGGTCAAGATGGAAACGGAGAGGAAAGCGAAAACGAGGACTCAGAACCTCCTGATGATGAAGGAGAAGCCATTGGCAGGGAAGATATGGATATAGCTGATCCGCATGCGAAGGAAGAACCAGTGCTCGATTTACCCGAAGACATAGAGCTGGATGGGGCAGAAAACGAATGTAAAGACGACTCTGATTTGGGTGATGACCTAGGGGGAATGTCAGATGATAATGAGAGTAAATGGGAAGGCGAACCGGACGCTGCAGAACCAAATAACAACCAGGATCCCGATTCTCAAGAGCAACACGAGGGTAAAGACCATGAAGAAGAAACCAGCGACGAATGTGAGGATAGTGAGACCCACCAAGGGGAACCTAAGGCTGAGGCCGAGACAGTGCCAGAGGAGGAGAAGGAAGGACTCTTGGAAGTGGAAAGAACAGATAATCAAGCAGATCTGGAGAGTGTCGCTTCAAGTGAGAAAGTTCCTGATGGTCTAGGTGTCGACCAAGATCAAAATCAAGAAAAGGGAGCATCTGGCAAGGCAACCCAGGAGCATGGCTCTAAAGACGAGGACCAGGAGCACAACCCGCCGACAGGAAATGCTGACCAGGGTGAAAACGGGAAGGATGCTAGTGATGCATTGGGCGGTCGAGATGATGGCAAGCTTCACGATTCTCTAACACAAGCTTTCAAAAAACTTGGCGACATTCTCGAGCAATGGCATCGCCGACAACGACAGATCAAGGAAGCCTCCGATAACCAAAACACTCCGCAGAATCAAACGCAGGATACTAACATGGAAGACGCGGATTTTGAGCATCTTGCCGACGATCAGGATACTGCAGATACTCAAGCTCTTGGTCAAGCAAGCGAGGAACAGGCCAAAACCCTTGATCAAACCAACGCTGTGGAATCCGACATGAATCTAGAAGAAAGCGAGTTCCTTCCAGATGCTGGCGAACTTGAAAATCTCCCTGTTCAACCATTTTTAGAGGACCAAATGGATTTGGACCAGAAACCAGGTTTACCAGAGAACCATGCATCGAGTTCACTTGTTGCGGGCGACAAGTTTAGGGACAATATGCCAGCCGATCACAATAGTCAAACTGAGGAGTGTCAAGAAGTGGAAGACATGGATACTCATTTATCTGAGCTCCACGTCAGTTCAGAATTGGCTCCATTGACACCCCGGGAGGAAGCCCAACGACTGTGGTCTCACTACGAGTCACTTACTCACGACCTCTCTCTCTTGCTAACCGAACAGCTACGGCTAATCCTTGCACCTACAATGGCGACGAAGCTTCGGGGTGACTTCCGGACTGGAAAACGGCTCAACATCAAGCGAATCATTCCGTACATCGCATCTCAATACAAACGTGACAAGATATGGATGCGACGATCTGCCCCTTCGAAGCGAAGTTACCAGATCATGCTTGCCGTTGACGACAGCAAATCAATGCTCGAGAGTGGCAGCGGCCAACTCGCTTTCGAGACGCTGGCCCTTGTGGCAAAAAGTCTAAGCATGCTAGAGGCAGGGGACCTCTGCGTTCTCAGTTTTGGAGATGAAGACCACGTCCGCGTGGCTCATGAATTTGGCAAACCTTTCTCGTCTGAAGCAGGCGTCCGGATCTTCCAGCAATTCAGCTACCAACAGACTGGCACAAATGTTCGAAAGCTTATCTCAGACTCGATTGCTCTGTTCCGAGAAGCAAAAGTGAAACGTTCACGTTCGAGTGGAAGCAGAGACCTCTGGCAGCTGGAACTCATCATATCGGATGGAATCTGTGAAGATCATGAAACCATTCGCCGGCTAGTTCGACAGGCACAGGAGGAGCGAATCATGATAGTATTTATCATTGTCGATGCAGTGAATGGTAATTCTATTCTTGATTTAACACAAGCTAGTTTCGAGCCTGACGGCCTAGGAAATGGGGAGATGAAGTTGAAAATGAAGCGCTATCTCGAAGGGTTTCCATTTGCGTATTATCTTGTGGTTAGGGCTGTACAGGAGTTACCGGATATTTTAAGTCTGGCGTTAAAACAATGGTTTGCGGAGGTTGTTGATGTATCCGGATAGAATTTTGTACCATTGCATTACCACTGTAGACTGGGTTCTGGGTTGAGTACTCCTCTGCATGTTAGCGATGTTTGAATGATATTTTCTATTATAATACCTCCTGTGCATAGTTAGTTGCCGGGTTTTGCTTAGCTAAATCCCTTTCTTTAACTAATTAACTGGTTAACTATATTTACTAAAGTTATTTTTATTTATCACTTTATATTGACTTAATAGTTTCCTGAGTGTAGAATTATCATTAAAGCCTTTAATTTTACAATGAACACAGACGCCCTCGCCGATCAGTGGTGATCGGTGTAGAGAGCAAAAGATAATAGGAGGGAATTTATATCAAGTTTTTATATTCATAAATGCAACAGGAATATGTGACAGTAATGAGCAAGTTGCGCTCTGATCAGATTCTATATTGCAGACTACCCAAATGCAACAAATTACATCAAATTTGCAAACTCCAAATACCAACCATGAGACTAATATGCCCTCCATTTCCCGTCGATCAAGTCGTACTAAGTGCTAGAAATGTGCTGGGTATAAGACCTGGGAGAGAATACTATCTGGGAGAAGGATGTAGGGACCTCCGATAGCCTCCTGGTCATATTTTCAGGGACAGCCTCAGTCCCAATCCCAAGCAAAAATACACAGCCATCTGTTTACCATCCATACTTACTTCCGGCTTCCTTCTTATTCCTTTTCCCTGTCGCAAAGCTCTCCTCCAGCGCCTCGCGCTGACTACTAACCGCATTAACCAGCTGCTGCAAACTGTGCTTACCCGGAGCAATCGCACGGACGGGATTATGTTGCTGGGCGGCCAGCTCAACTTCTGATGCTGACAGGAGATATGCAGCATTTGAGGAGTACTCCTGGTCTGTGTTGAATGTGATGATGTTGTGGTTGGAATGTCCTGCACCGGTGGAATTAGATGAAGAGGCGCCTTGGCGACCGAGCAGTTGGCGCTTTTCGGCGCGAGAGAGGTTTAGATCATCAGCTATGCTGGCGAGGGTTTGTTGCCGCTGCTGTTGTTGTTGGTTAGACGCAGGTGGATCGAACGGTTGGGATCCTGAAGATGCCATTGATGTTGTTATTGGGGGTTGAGATCCTGCTGGCGCGTTGTATACCAAAGGTTCATAGCTAGAAGAGGAAACCTGTGGAATAGGTGCTGGTTGTTCTTCTTTACCAAGTCCAAAAAGGCTAACTTTTGGTTTCTGAGCTGGCTTAGCAATGGGATCGCACACTTTAGTCTGCTGCTTTGTGACAGCAGACTCAACAACTGAAGCAGGCTTTCCTCCCCCCGATATAGCTTGAGAGGGCGATGCCACAGTGGTCTTCACTTTTTTCTTCGTGGTGCCCCTAGCCACTGAGAGCGGTTTGAACATCATCGCATTTCCCTTGGATTTAACAGCCAGCTTCTCTTCTACTTTCTCCCCAAAAGCGCCAGTTATCCCGTCGCCAGAAGCACCACCGCTACCGCTGCCTGTGCTCGTACCTTCTCTACCTCCCTCCTTTGTCCCAGAGTTAGCATTATTATTAAGATCCCACCTCATTTGCGCATCAGCCTGCCTATCAAACCCTGGCTCTGCGCCCGTCTTCAAACTGGAAATCCTACGTGCATGTGCCGCTGCTACCCCATCCCCTTTCTTATCTGTTCCAGTTTGAATAACAGGCCCCTTCCGCTTGGGCGCGGGGAGCAAAGAGTTGAATCCCGAAAACGCACCGCCACCGCCTTGGGCACCTATTCTGGGGCGTTTCCTTGCAGGACCATCGCCATCATCATAAGTATTGCTATCTCCCTGCACATCGGGCAGGCTCACAAGGATTTTGCGTGGGTTTTTTCGGTCAATGAGAGGTTGGAAGGTTTGTTTGGTAGTGGTACTCGTGGATGATGCGGGGAGGGTAGATATCTTCTCTCCTGGAGCTTGAGTAGTGGGAGTAGATTCCAAATCTGAGCCTTCAGAATCCGAATATGATACCAACGCCATGGCTGTAAGATGAGTTGTGTTTATGAGTTTGGATCGTTGATCGTTCTACCTTTGTTGCCTCCGCTTCCAAAATCCAGGCCAGTATTAATATGTCACGTGATATCAAATCGAGATCTGGCTGTGGGGCCTCGAGTTCCAAAGGGGCATTCCATTTTCACAAAAAAGTTATCTGGAGATGACAGACATTAGTTGGTAAAATAGATGCTAAATAATATTTCTTATTGGTTTGGCAATACGGTTAAAGAGGCGTGTGGTCGTCCTCCGGGCTCTCACCTCCGGATATGCAACCCCTTGGTGTCAGGAGGCAAGAATTTGAGGAATCCGAAAATTATAAATGCCGGGGTTGAAACTAGTTACATTTATATATGGCAAAAATAGTTCAAGACAAACCTTAATTTTATGACCCCTGTTGTCTATCCAGCAAAACGAAGGCATCCTGAAAAAGAGTATTTTTAAAAACAGATACCTAGCGGGAAGAAACCAATATTACGACCTGCTGCTCTCCTGTCTCAACAGGGTCTGTTTAGCAATCCTCAGCTCAAGCGCCACAGCATTATCCATCTCATCCAGTTCAAAGATAACTTCATCAATCGAGACACGCCCATACGCTATGCCATCAACTGACGCCCAGCTGCCGCAAACGCCACTAAAAACCGAGTCGGCCGTCACATTGTTAATAGCGACTGTGTTTGGAATATCCAAAAGAACACGAAAGGATGTTCGTGACTTGACTGACTTGCACGAACTATCGGTGTACTTTGCCTTTAACCCGGTGGGCTGGAGGCGGAGACCTATCTTCGAGATGGGTTCGGTTCTTCGGAAAAGGGAAGAGAAGTGAACTTCCAGCGGGACACCATTGACGGACATCGAGTCAATTATGAGCCCCGGGATTTCACCTTTTCTATTGCCTCGAATCTCAAGCACAGTTGCATTTTTATTTTCTGTCCCTGTGGAGGATGAGTACGTTCCAGCGTAGTCTGCTACAGCTCGAATTCTGGCTGCCTCGTCCAGAGCGTCCCTGAGCAAATCGATAATCAGGTCCGTTAGCAGTGATCTTTGGGTACCGGGGTTAGCGCCGGCAGTTAGGATAGTAAAGCCAACGTCGTGGTCAGGGCTCAGGCCGAGGATCGAGCCATATTTGTTCAAGTCACCGGATTTTGTATAAAAGTCAATTGTTCTAGGATGAGATGTTCGCAAAATCTCCCAAGGGCTTCCAACGGAGATTCTGAAATCGGAAGTGTGAGAATTAGGTTTTAGCCAACGTCTGGTGTCTGCTGGCGAAATCAGACGAGATTGGAGAATTGACTGACCCACGAGAGCCAGGTCATTCGCACTTGAATAAAATCCCGCTGCAGGGTTGGATGAGTCAAGCGAAGCGTTCCATTCAGCTGACACAGTATCAAATGGGATAATTCCCCAAGACGTAGGGGGCATTTTGACTCCGAAACGTTTGAGTTTTAGTGGGTCGATGAGCGAACGCTTGACTGATTCTTCAAACGAAACTTTTGTTATCCCTTCAATAGCGTATCCCAAGATATCATAAGCAGGATTAGAGTATATCGGAGTGCTGAAGGGAGCAAACACTGGATCACGGTTTATGAACTCCTCGAACATCTCTGAAAGGAGAAGAGATTTTTTAGTGGTCATGCGAACCTATGAACAAGGTCTACATTGGCACGTACCTCTCCGACTGCATGGCTTGTAGACAAAACCTTTGAAACCGCATGTGGGTCTCTCAGAATCACTTAATGGTGGAAATCCTAACTGAGTGGCTTCCGATTGATTGAAGGTGAGCGCGAGATCGTTGAAATAAGCTAATAATAAGTTAGGATAGGTACATCCAGAGAAGATGCAACGCAACTGGAAACCTTGCCTCGTCCAAGTCCAGATAGCTGTCCCGCAAGAGAGCCAAGTGTAATGTCTCTCCATTGTGGGAAGAGTGTAGCGTCTGGGCTATCACCATTCGTCTTGATTGCCTCCACAATTTCGGGAACAAATCTTGCGACTGGCTCGTCTAGTTTGCCGAAACCTGCTTCGATCAAGAGCGTATATACAGTGATAACTTTCGAGACACTGGCTATTCTATACATTGTATCACCATTGAGTTTCTGGCCTTTGGCTATTGAGCCCTTGAGACCAGGAGCATCGTGGTAGTATGTGTATAGCAAAGAATCCTCATAGGCCGAGAATATGTTAACTGAAAAAGATGTTGAGTTAGCATTCAAGCCGGATGGATGGCTAAGAAGGTTTTTGAGGTTCGACTCGAATTCCGCAATTGCTTTCTTCCAGGTTGATATGGAAGAAAGTCCGCGAGGTGGGGGGAAAATTGGTCCAAGAAGAGGGCACTCCGCCGCGTAAAGACTTTTGCAGAACAACAGAGTCAAAACGGATGGGATGAAATATGGCAACATATTAATTTTAAATTAGTGAAGTCGCATGTGGTCTCAAGTAACAAAGACACCGCCGTAACAGCGATTACCAGAAGACTATAGTTTTTCCCCACGATGATATTTCTATGCTGAAGCAAGTGGGGCACACGGCTATTTGTAGCTTCTGTACTCCACAAACCGCGGGCTGACAACCACAAAAAAGGTATATAAAATGACCCGCTGGAGTTCGCCCCTATTTTGCAATTGGGCTCTGCGTAGCTGAAAGGCCTCTGATGGACCGAAAAACTCAAAAATGCCGCATTTTTTGAGAGGGCAGTTCACCCAGAGTTCAAAAATGACTAGCCAGCCAGCGGCGGTCAAATCCACGGTGGCGCATGAAAACGTACGTCAAGATCGAAGGGTGTGCAAGAAGACCCTTGGTTTCACTGATACGCAGGCTTGCATGGCGTAGATTTTCGTGAGTTGAATCCGCCAGGTTAATGCGAGAGTGCCAAATTCAAACGATGTGTCCAGAGACAGAAAATCATAAAGAAACCAATACGCTCATAAAAGACTGGAGTTTATCGAAATAATTCAGCGAATAAGAGCTAGTAGTAACGTCCAAATTTCAGAGCTCCTCATCCAGCTATCTGCTAAAGTTGGGGCTGCGTGACGGGATGATCAACACTCGCAGTGATGATCCAAAAGAGGGGAACGCGAGATAATGATCTTCAACCATTCTTCATGTGTCTCAAGGGACCATTGCAGATCCAGTTGTGATATGCCATCACTGTTCAATTGCGAGTCTGCGACTACAGTCGTCATTGGCGTGAAAACTGAAGACCTCAGGCTGTTCACGATGTTGTTGATTTAAAGCTGGCCCCGCAATTATTCACACTCTGTCCCACCACTTTTCGGACTTCTCCTATTCTGCGTTAGAGCTCACTTTAACCTTAACCTTACCCTGGCAGCAAAAAAATCAGCGAGTTCAACTGCATCGATCCTCATCAGTAAGTTACATATGCGTCAACTTGATTCGCCCGCTGTTTCTTGACGGTCGCGTCGACCTGAGCTCTCAGGTCACCAGGTAGGGTCCATATTTTTGGTAAAACCAAGAACAGCCCAAGCACGACGAAGTTACGCAGCCTGACGTGGTCAACATGATTAGGTTCCGGCTTTTTTAGTCTTGTGTCAGTCGATGCTAATCGCCGACAAATAGACGAAATTCATTCGACGAGTAATTATAAAGACACGGGTGGATGTGGCTGAAGAATGAAAGCAGTGTACGCGTTTCATCTTAATTCTAGAACAAGTAATTTCTAGCTAGAACTTTGGCAGTGATGTCATGCAAAAGAATAGGCAGTCAGTGGTCCGTGCTATGTCATTGCAGCGAAGGTATTGAGGTCGTCGAAAATTCGTCATTCTATGAAGAAATTTCGCATCCAAGTGTCGTATCAGGGGGGTAACAGTCTTATGGCGACTGGGCTTCTGGTGTGGCAGCACGTTCAACTAAACATCATAGGAACTCAGATGTCCCCCAAACCCATACGGCGTAAAAAAGCGTAGATTCTCAGAAATTTTCTAATTTCCAATCCTGGAAATGCGTTGACCAGGAGAATATTAAAACAACGCTTCGTTTACCTCACTTATCTGCCCGCCCGCGCTGCTCCACCCACATGCGATCCAGTATCTGAAATACCTCTGTTGCGCTCCTGACAAGCTGCTCCTCCATGCCAAGAGATCCATATCGATGCTGCATTTTATCCGGATGCCATCTGACACGCTCGATCTTCAATACAGCAAGAAGAGCAGATGGGTGAGAACATGATTTCTCCCCCGCAAGGCGACCAGGCGTATCTGCGGGAGTGGGCATCGGTGCATTTCGTATGAAAGCCTCAACAGCCTCAGGTGTGATATCCCTGCGCTTCCCCGATTCAACAGGCCAACAAATGAGGTTTCGTAATTTTCCATGACTATCATTTTCAGTTGAGCGCTTGTCGGGATCCAGCACTGTGGCAGCAGTAACAGGATCGTCATTTTTCGATGTCAAAGTTGAGGGTAAAGGTGCACCTCCACCACTGGTAGTAGCAACAGCAGCGGCAGCACGGGCACGCACATTCAAATCCTCCCAACTATCTAAATACCGCCTCCAGACATCCAGCCAAACATCCGCCTTACGTTTCTTCATCTTCCGCTCCTGGCCCCTCCGCAAACTCTCTTCAATCATCCTCTCAAACTCCTCACGTTCACCCTCCCACCCCGTCCCATTACCTCTCCTAGCCTCGTCCCGCCGCCTCTCCAGCTCTTTCCGCCTCCGTTCCCTCTCCTCAGCAATAGCCTCATGCGTCTTCTCCCACATGCGCGCACGAACGTACGCAGCATACTCTTCATCCGTCATCTGCTCCAACTCCCCGCCGCGATCCAGACGCGGATAGATGTGGATTGGCTGACCATATACCGATTCCCAGTATGCCGCGCCCTCATCGTCAGCTAGGGCATCGAAAAGGGATTCACGGAATGCATCGTTGGGAGGCATAGTGGATGGGTGGATACGGTCAGTAGCGGTCTGGGAGTGGTGGGAGGATTTGTGATGCTTCGAGGAGCGGTGATGGCGATGGTGATGACGCCGGTGATGACGCTGGCGGGATGATGAGGATGTTTCGGCGTCACCGTTACCCACTAGGCCTCCTGTTTTTGATCTGGAGGTTGAGTTGTGATGTTTGGATTTGAAGCGAAATTTACTCCGCTGGGCAGTCGAATATTCGTCATCCATGTTTAACAATGGATATATTTATGATTTGCCGCAGGGATCTGTGAATGCCGCTCCGATTGTCAACAATGCGAATGTCAGATTCGAGGATAGCAAGGCCTCTGAAGTAGCATGCAGGTAACTGAATGTCACATTTGGCCAGAGAAGGGCATGCTACGCCATGTCACGGACGCCGTAGAATAGTTGTGAAGCAGCAAGCGCGGGATCAAACTTGCCATCAGTATTGTTTAGGATAGCAACTTTGGCTAAGTCAAGGATATATAACTGAACGACTGTATCACACATCGCAAGACTAGGATATCATGGGTCGTAGCGGTAGGTAGACATACAGTTCAACGGCGTAATCAGTTTCGGGGGGTGAGAGGTTTAAATGTTAAAATCTAAACTCCAAATTCTTGCTTGCCATGAATAAGATCACATGACCGAGAGAAGTTCCCCTCCGAAACCCGAACCTTAATCGAGCGGTTACTCTGGGCGCCGTTAGGGGATGACGGGCCGAGTCCGTCCCCTGAACTTTTAGAGCTTTGGACAACGGCTTTAACTATAGAGCACCCGGAGGTCTAGTACTTCGGGCGTATTTACAGCACTTGGACACCAAATTTCCCACCAGCAGAGAATTTGAAGGGTCAGTAAAGGTATTTTGACGCTTTCATACATCCATTCCAAGCTTCTCAAGGATGGAAACCTCGAAGGTTGGAAATTCAGCATGGTGACACGCGAGAGGCGCAAACAAAAAATAGAAAAGAGAAAAGAGAAGAGAAGGGAAGAGAAGAGAGGGAAAAAAGAGGAAAATAGGAAAAAGAATACAAAGTACAAGGACAAGACAAATGCCAAATAGTTGAAGTCAAGCACTTCTGGATTTGCTTTGACGATTGATGTTTTGTATTTATGTATGTACGTATGTTATGTGTGTGTAGGAGGGATGTTTTAGGGCATAGTTGTTGCCCAAGAAATTTTGATGAGCTTTATCCAAGGATCCGAGGATGAGGGAAATGAGGTATGTGAGGAGATGAAAAGATAACGGACAGAGAAAAAAAATATAAAAATAAGCAAAGGTAACCGGAAGACTTAAAAGGTATAAAAAAGCAATAGGGGAATAAGAAATGATGCATGGATAAATTTGGTTACATTATAAAGAATCCAATGCATGCATGCACCGGGGAACGCACCATACACACGAATCAGTAAAAGTCAGAAAAAAGAATTTCAATCTATCAGCAACAGGAAAAGGGAGCTTTATAAAAAAAACAGAAGACAAGACGAGGGTAAAAATGAGAATCAAAACCTTCGCTTTTGACTGGCCCTATACGCCGTGAATCCAACATACACAGCAACAACAAGAGCCAGGAACAAAACAACCTTAAACAAAAACCACAACCACCCACCACGACCACGATCACGACCAGCACTACCACTCCCATCATGCTGCCTATAATATGCCGGCCCCTTCCCCGTCTCGGACAATACCTTCTCCTTCTTCTTCCCCACAGCATCGGCCCGCTGGTTCGCGGGCACCTGGCTATAAAGCGAGTACGTATTAATAGCGATGATGTCATGATTATCGCTCAGTTCACCCGTTTCGGCGGAGAGACCTAGGTAGGCAACTGTGGGGATATTGATGTGTTGTTCGTCGGAGGCTTTGATGGTGAAGCAGGGGGTCCAAGAGTAGTCGGATTTGTATTGGAGGTCGAGGGAGAGGTAATTGTCTTGGAAGTAGGTTAAGCGGGCTTTGGTGGGGATTGAGGCGCCACGAAGGCCTCGGGCCTGGTTTTGATTCATTAGCTTTGAAAGGGGGATCAAAAGTGGTAGGGAAAAGCAAAAGATGGGGTTTGAGGTCTGCTTCTTCATACCGAGCAACCGGCAATTTCATTTGCCTTTCCGTCATGAGCCTGATCATATGCCGTATTCCCATCACCTATCATTGCCATAACATACGGGAACGTCACAGACGCCCGGCTATTCTTATACATGTCGAAGAAGATGCCCAGACCCTGAAATTTATCCGTGGATCCGAAGACAGGACCTTTCGTCGCGCGTTGCTTAGTGAGCCATAGCGCCATGCCATCTCCATGAAGGTTTCCTTCGCTATGGATATTGAATTCGAGTTCGATCTATAAAAGTGAAGCAGTTTAGTTTCCGCCCGATTTTTCACTTTTCGTCCAATTTACGAGAGAGGAAGTAACCACCAACCTGCCAATTAGTTGCAGTTAGGGGTACGCGCGAAAATAGCCAACCTTGCCGCGATTGGAGAGCTGGGGTGAGACGGATGTATCTAATTTCCCAATCGACAAGAGTAAGTGGATCTATTGGCTTCTTCTAGGCTGCGGAAATGGAACTATAGTCATGAATGGAGAGAAGATTGGAACACTGAGTGGAATAGGAGGGCCGGAGACATACTGATCAGCACGAACAACAGTATCACCTCCAAAATCGAACCAACGATTATCCGAATCGGAGTCTAAGTATGGCTGCAGAACGGGTGCATATCTCAATAGGAGCTCAATCTAAGATTGCTTCTTTGTTTCTTTCCAACATACCTGAGTAAGAGTGTATGCTTTCATCTAGATATGCAGGGAGGGCATAAGGATCAGTAAGGATTTCGAGCGGATATAAGAACTGGAATAAGGAAAAGACACAGCACATACAGGAACTCGTTTAACATCAGGATGATTTTCGAAGTCATTAGGATCTTCGGAGGTATGGCCCAAACCCAGGCCTAGCCCTAACATCCATAGCCAGAGGCACGGGAGCAATCGTAACAGCATTGTTCGTCGTCACAGGGCGGAGGCGGGAGGCCGTAAAGAGGGGTGTTAAATAAGTTTTAATGGTAAATCCAGTGGGGAGAAAACGGTAGTAGGAAAGAATGTAATGAGGGAGAAAGCGTAGAGGTAAAAGAATTATAATTTAGGGGTTCGTGTCACCGGGACATCAGGGTATCGAATATATGCCCTTCACGGAAACAGGAATTCCTATTTAATATAGCGGGCCAATGTTTTTGTATGATGAGGATAAGGAAGTAGATTTGGGAAACGAGTGTGGATGGATGAACATTCAACGCATTGAGGACTGCGTTTTCTTGATTCTCCGCAAATAGTCAGTATTAAATTAGGAAATTATAGGAAATTGAAATTATACAGCATATAGAGCGCAGCCTGTATTCTTAGCGAGTGTTGAAAGCCGAAGACACTGCGAGTGTTTATGATGTTGATGTTCAATCTGTCCACTTCCGCTTGCGAGCTGTGTCCAGCAACAGAGTCATGTGATTTTGCTTGTGCTGAGGTAACTAAACAAAAGAAAAGTAAGTTAACTTAAAAAATCAATATAAAAATAAATAAAAAGATTTCAACATGAATTATCTACAGTCAATCACATCTAATTAAATTAAAATAAATTACACTAGGATTAGAACATCATAAATATTTAACAACTATAATAATTAAAATACTAATATATAAATAGATATAACTTTATTTTTATTATAAACTTAAACTAAAATAAATATTTATATGAAGAATTTAATTTAATCTTTTATAACTTAATTATTTAAGTTAATATAAATCTTGTTGATAAATTCAATATTTGAAATAATATATAAAAATTAAATTTAATTTAATATATTAACTATTTTAATACAGTTATTTATATTTTTCAGATTAAATTTTATATATAATAATTATTATTATTAAAGTTTCAAATCAATTTTAAATAGTTTTCTATTTTTATATTTATTTATTTATTTATAATTATATTGTTTAAAATAACTGGTTAACTAGTAACTTTATATTATTTAATTAGTTTAAAACTTAGTTTTTATTAGTTTATATAAAATAATTTATAAAATCATATAACATAATATAATTAATATTATATATATTATAATTCTAACTGAGAAAATAGTTTTTATTTACTCAGATTTAAAATCTACTAAACTAGCTAATTCTCTTCATTCTCAATCAATTCTATGTAAATTTTGTATGTTGAGAAGATCTTGAAAGCTATTTCCTTAGTTAAAAATATAAAATAAAGTATGAGATCTTATATAGAATTATAGCTTCATAAAGAGAGATCTTTTCCTTATTTTAAATATCACATATTGATTTCAAGTCTTCCCTCAATCTCTACAGAATTTGTTGCATACTTTACTGTTTATTGGTGGCATTCTCATGTGTTGTAGTGAATGAATTAAGATTTTTGAATTTGTCGAGCTTGCTCGGTTGGTGGATTAACTAAGTTGTTAAAACCAACTAGTTAGTTATAATTATTTCCTGCGCCAACCAATCACAGCCCGGGACTGGCCTCGCCGAACAACCAGAAGTCTTTAAAGGGACAGAAAAGTATATCAAATATCACCACCGCATACAGTTGCAGGCAAGACAGCACAGACAGACAAAACAAACGGACGTCAGTTCTTAAAACGGCCTCACCAACTTCAATTCAAACCTCCCTACCTCCCTCCTCCGCATCCACATCCTCCACCCCGTCAAAATCCAGAGCAAGAAAACGATGTCCATAACAAACCCCTTCTCCCAAACGGGTTCCGCCCCACAAACTTCCGCCGAAATGAAATCCGCCATAATAACCCAAGTCCAACAAGAAACAGCCATGAGCAATGCTCGTGCCCTTATAAGTGTACGTGCGCACCTTCTCCTCCCCCTCCTCTTTTCCCGCCTTTCGTCCTCCCCACAGCAGAAAAGCGCTCCCGAATTAACCAACCATATCAGAAAGTAAACGAAAACTGCTTCGAAAAATGCATCCCATCCCCCGGCTCCAGCCTCTCCTCCAAGGAGCAATCCTGCCTCACCTCCTGCATGGAGAAGTACATACAGATGTGGAACGCCACGAGCCGCGCATACATCGCGCGCATAGGCCAGGAGCAGAAGGCGGCTGGGCTGGGTGGTAGTGGTGGTGGAGTATTTTAAACAAGAAAAAAAATATATATTTCGAAACGTCTGTAATGTGAACGATGGGATTGGGTTGTTTGGTCGTGCGAGATGAAAGGGATCGATGCGGACAGAAGGTCCAGGGAGGATTGAATCAAGCAAAGAAGAAAGCAGCAGGAAAGACTCGGTTGGAGTGTTGTTTGATGGAATGGTCCAAGGGAAAAGGGTGTGGGAGAATGTCTTTGTACGATTTGTGTGATTATTCGACAAATGCCGTCTACCTGTATGGCTCGGTGTGTCAAGGCCGAGCTTTGAACTGGACCCAATCTACCCGCTTCAATTTTCCCGCTGTTGTTGGTTTTAGGGATGGAAAGGATAGAACATAACTACGAGTCTATACGGATTTATATATCTCCTCGCTTTTCCCCCCCCTTTTTGCACGCACCTGCTCCCTATAACCTCCTACTGGGTGGTCTTGTTTTTATCTCCCTGTATTTATAGTTTATGCTTTTCCAGTCCTATTTCCATTTTTCCTATCCTGCCCCTTTTCTGAAACATGGGAGCGGTGAATCACACGAAGGAATGGTTTCTATCATCCATGACAAAAGTTAGGATACCAAGTATGAATTGAGAAATTAAGGAACAGATATGAACACCCCTTTTCTTATTTTAAGTCTGACTATTAAGTCGGGCTATAAAATCTATTCACGACGACTATGTAGGATCCAGGCATAAGCGACGTACGATGAACGAGAAAAGAGAGACAAAAACGGTAGAAGATATGAAATACATGACCATAGGGAAACAAAACGTTTATCTTCTCTTTTCACAGCATTTTCATTTCCCATTACATCAACTCACTGATTTTATGTCACGGATCGCCATAGCAAGCCCATTCCATTGACCAAAAAGATACTCTGAGAAGAACATGTCATCCCCAAACAAAAGTCCAATAATATTAAACACTCCCCCCAATGAGCGAGAAAGAAAAGAAGAAAAGAAAGATTAAGTACGAAAATAGAAATCCGTATATGATAGTTAAGAGAACTCAAAAAACAAGTATGGAGTAGCAAGGACAAAATAAATAAATCCTTTCACAGACCCCGCTGTTAGTCTCAGGTATAACCGTCCCATGGAGCAAGATAGAGTTAAATGATGAAAACGAGGGCCCAAAGGAAATGGGAGGCCCAAAAAGCTAGAAGATACAGGCCAAGGCCGTATATTTTCTCAGAGTAGAAGAAGAGAACCCGTTAATACGGATGGAAATGCATACATTTATCTTCAAGAGAGAGAATTGAATAAAACATCGTTTCCCGTCCCTTCTTTTCCTTTTCAGTTCGTTTTTTCCCCGACCCTTTTTAGAATGGAAAAAGAAATATGTAAAGGCGGATGATTGGTCATATAAAAATTCTCCGTCTAGATATTGGCATAGGCCGGTAGATATATAGAAATACCTAGAGAGCGCAGTCGACGGGTCTTCACAAAATTATCCCCATTCAAAAGTCCACGAAATAATCGCCATATCTATAACATCATTAGTAAAGCTTCGTCGTTGAAGCAAACGAGAGGGAAAGGAAGGAGAAACATACGGATCATCCCCACTACCCCCATACGGCTCCGTCTCCTCGGGATACCTATCAAACTGGCTTGCATCCCCCTGCCCTCCCTTCACCGGAGGAATATACGGCGCATCAATATCCTTCCGCGCTAGCCGATCCCACGTCACCTCCGCAAACCACGGATGATCCTTAACATCCTTACTGCCGCCGTGCAAGTTGCCCAGGCGTACTGTGAGATCGGGAGTAATGAGTTGGGAGAGTAGATCTTGGGCGTCCGGGTGCATGTAGGACGGATACTTGACTCGGCATTTTATGATGTTTTCGTAGATTTTCATGGGGCTGCCGCCGTCCCAGAAGGGGGTGAAGCCGCAAAGCATTTCGAAGATTAGGATGCCGAGGGACCACCTTTTCGGTTGATTATGGAGTGGAGTGGTTAGTGGTGGGTAATGCGGTGGAACAATACAAAAAATAAAAATAAAAATAAAAGGAGGGGGGGGGGGCGGAGAACCGCTTACCAGTCAACGGACATGTTGTATCCCTTTGACGAAACTACCTCCGGCGCCAGATAATCTGGTGTCCCGCATAAAGTCCATGTAATATCCTTGACTTCCTTCGCGAATCCAAAATCTGTAATCTTCAAATGTCCATATCGATCTAAAAGTAGATTCTCTGGCTTTAGGTCTCGGTATATAATGTGATGGTCATGTAGATATTCCAACGCCAACGTAACCTCCGCAGCGTAGAACTTTGCAACAGGATTTGGGAAGCGCTGAGGAACCGATATCAATTAGTTCAAAAAAAAAATCTCTTTAGATAGAACAAGCCGAAGGGGAAAGGAAAAGGAGTTTCCCCACCTGCGATTTCCTCAGCAAACTAAACAGCTCTCCACCCTCCACAAAATCCATAACCATATAAAGATTCTTCACATCCTGGAACGTGCCCCATAGCGTAATTAGGAATGGATGTTTAACCCGCTGCAGCATTCTTCTTTCATCATTCGTATGCTCGACCTGCTTCATCTTCACCACTTGCGCTTTCTTCAGCACCTTGATGGCATAGAAGCGCTGGTTATGTCGCGATTGAACCAGGTGTACTCGCCCGAAACTGCCCGTCCCCAACGTCCGTTGCAACGTAAAGTCATCTAGCGAGTATTTGCCCTTTGTCTGCCGCGAAACTGACGGGACAGATTGTTGAACTTGTTGTTGTTGTTGTTGCTGCTGTTGTTGTTGTTGCTGTTGGTGTTGTTGTTGCTGTGGATGCTGTGAATGCATTCGTTGTTGTGCGGCATGTAGGCCATCGCCAACTGGTTGTGGGGAGGCCGCCACTTCATCGTTGAGGGGTGGATTTATAATGTTCTTAATACTGGCGACATTTTGGGAGTGGTGGGATTGCTGCTGTGGTTGCTGTTGCTGTTGCTGGTGCTGTTTGAAATGAGAGGGATCGCCCGCTATATTCGAGGAAGGGGGGCCGGGAGAATGTAGGGGGTTCATGGGTGCAGAATGTGTGCTGTCAATTTTCGTGATTGCGCCAGCTGTTGTGGAGCCAGTGGGAGGAGAGGAGGCGACTCCCTCTGGTTTAGTCGAGGTAGGAATAGCTGTAAGGAAAACGGAGGCAGGAGGATTACTACTGCTACTGATCTTATTGGTGCCGGGGGAGGAAGCGGGGTCTTTGCAAGAGGAATCGCGGGCGGGTGAGGTAAACGCAGGGTGCTGGAGCAGGGTGTTCGTTGTTGGTGCTGCTGTTACGGTAGCTGGTGCGGTAGCTGTAGCTGCTGTCGTCAGGAAGAGAGGGCTACTATTATTAATAATATTATTATTATTATCGCCAGGAGACGACGAGGTTGACTCCGCTACCGGCGAAGCGGACAGATCCAGGTCCCTCGAGATGCGCGAGTCCTTCGTCCGCTTCTTCTTCTTCTTCAGCAAATTGCCTAGACCCCGCATGGAACGCCAAGACAAGGGACTACGGCAAGGCCTGTGGGTGGATGACGGATCGACAAGGACAATGAGAGAGACGTTGTTTCGAGGTATGGTTTGATTTTCTTCAAATGATCTATCGACGGCCTTTTGCGTTGGTACGCTCCCGATATCTAACAGCAGCCTTGGGGTTCAGGGGTGGGTAAATTCTTGGTTGGGGGCGATGGGGTTAGGGATCTGTGGGGGGACCTATTGGCTTCGCCGTCTGTGGCAATAATTAATACATAGTCGGAAACAGACGGATCCGAAGTACGGAGGGAGTGCTTAATGTGGAGGGTGGAGCAGATACCTGTGAGGTTCAAACGAGTGCAGGCATTTGCGTAGACGGGACGAATGGACAGGACCGGAGAGGCAGGGGAATGGAGGGTAAAGGAATTGGCGATGGTAGAGGGGTTGATTCGTTGATTCTGGTGCCTGGGGAGCAATTATAATACTTGACAAAGATTGACGTTTGTTGGTACTCTCGTTCGGAATAGATGACGGCCGTTGTTGAGGTAGTAATGGGACGTTGTAGTAAGCAGACGTCGATGATGCTGAGGCCCGACGCCACTAGATAGTTAGTTATAACAAGGGAATTAGATAACTATGGATGAGGTGCCTGCTCGGAGTATGTGGTCCCGCCCAGAACAGAGGGACCCCGAACTTACATCATAACCTATGAACAATATCTCGCCTTAGTATCAGCACTCTTTAACCGAGAGGAAGACATTGATAGAGAGATGGGTTATATGCATCACTATGCTTTTTGTTCTGACCTATATATAGCAACGTTAGTTAATCCAGCTGCCCAACAAACTCTATTACGCAATGAATTCGTCTACCAGCTCTGGATATTTTCAATGGCATCTCAGCAACGCAATAATATTTTCGTATTATGTGTTAAACCATTAAAAATATAACTAGCTAGAATAGATTATATAGATATATGGTTATTTCAGAAGACAGTAGTTGGTTGAATTTATTCACCTGCACCATGAGAGACTTGTGGATTGGCAGCAGGAGCTCTGCAGGGAGCTGTTGGACAGAGATTAATGAAGAAGAATTCCGGATATCTGGCTTTTGACGACCTGCGTACAGGACTTAACTATGCTTTGGGGGGTTGTATGGCATCTGTAGAATGGAATTGAACCTGCAGACACTCAGCGCGAAGGTCGTTTTTACCGATAAGCTCCTGGTCTTCTACTCATGCTTGAAGGAGTAAAAAGTGATAATGATCTTTCTTATTGGAATGGGCACGTTGCCGAATACAGCTCTAGCACTGCCTACATAACACGCCCGAATTCGTTATTAGAGAAAATAGAGAAAAGAGAGTAGAGAGAGAAGGGAGGGAAGTTAGAGAAGTTAAGGGAAGAAGAGATGAACGGTGGAAGTATTATGGATGTATTTTAGTTATCAGGTGGAAAAAGAATAGTCCGATTGTTTAGTGGCATTAACCAGGCTGACGAGTTAGGGCATAAGCCAGTTATTAGTTAGTTGTTTGGTTACAAAGGAAGTTATCAATCAGGTGCGTTACGCTTATTCTTTACTTCTTTTCTTGCATCTTTACATCTTTTTATTCAACTGTCTTTGAGCTGCTTGACACTTTTCTTCCTGTTACAGTACTTGATAGCAGGTTTGCAATCTTTCTCATATTAAATTTTTTACTAAATGGTATCAGCATTTCTCAACTTTCTAAAAAACATATAAAGTTTAATATAATTTTTATAAATTTATTTATTTTTTAAATGTTTTAATGATATCTACTTATTTTTTTAGCTTTAATTTTTATAAATATAAAAAAACTATACTTAAAATTTAATATTTTTTATTATTTTAATATATAATAAAAGTTTTTTATATAAATAAAAATTAAAAATAAATAATATAATATTTATATAATATTTATAAATATAATTTAGATATTATTTATATTAATTTTATAATAAATTTACATAATAAATATATTATTAAATATAATTTTTTAATATTTTTTATATAATAAAATAATAATTTATTAATAATTTATTAATTAAATATTAATTTATTATAAAATTAAATATATTTAATAAAAATTTTTAAATAAATATAAGTTTAAAATAAAATAATAAAAATATAAAAATTAAATTAAAGTAAAAAAATTAAATTAAAATAAAAATAAAAACTTTAATAAAATTTATATTTTTAATAATATTATTAATAAATTTATTAAAGTATAAAATATATTATTATTATTATTATTATTATTATTATAATTTTTTATTTTATTAATATTAATTTTTAAAGATTTTTATTTATTTTTAAATTATTTATATTAGTAAAAAAAAATTTCTTATTAATTTTAATTAATAATTTATAAAATTAAAATAATTTTTTAATTTTTATTTAAAAAATACTTTTAATTAAAAACTGTTATTAAAATTTAAACAAGAATTAAAGATATAATTAATAAAAACTTACTTTTCTTTAAAAAGCACCAGTATTTTTTACCATTATTTTAGAATATTTATGTGATGCCAAGACCTTTTGCACTAGCTTCTTGCTCTTACATTGCTTACTAAAGCATCTCATGAAGAATCAACACTTAGGATCAGTGCTTTACATATTTCAGAATCAGCACTTTAGAATCAGCACTTAGGATAAGCACTTTATATTACTAATCTCTCATGTCATGAAAGATTAGAGATGAAATCTATTGCTACTCACTGGAGAATAAAATCAGCACTATATCACTCATTTTATGAAAGATTAGAGGTGAAACCTATAGCTACTTATGTATATAAATACTTTGAATTTTCAAATTTTTTCAAGAGATTCAGTAATTAGCTATTATTCAAATCTATATCTACATTTCCATTTATTGCTATTCTCTTCTCTTCATAGCACTGACAGCATCTATATTCCTACTCTCTTGTGATATTAGTTATAATGCTTCTCACACTTTCTTTTGAAACTTAGTTCAGTCATGTCAAGTGTTCTTTTAATATAGTTTTTTCTTAAAAAATTAACCTTATTCTTATATAAAAAGAAAATTTAAATAATACTGAATATATTTGAAATCTTTTATAATTTTAAATCTTCAATTGCTAATTTAATAGCTTCTTTATTAATCATGCTATTGATGAAGAAATAATAAATATTAAAAGTACTTAATAAGTGATAATTCTTATAAGTGATGATCTATATTATTTGCAGAGAGTATTTCAATATAATTTGTTTATAGATGGAAAAGGCCCCCCCCCCCCCTTTTTTTTTGGGAGAATTGATGTCAAACTCATCCAATTGCTATTGTGCGCAATGAAATCTGGCTAAAGATAGTGTTTTTCATCAAAACCTGCTATCCGGGCTATAACCAACCTATTGGACTTCGGAAGACTACCTATATACTAATCACGTGCCATGAGGTCGACGAGCTCTGCGGCACGTGAGCAAATATCGAGCAAGCTATTGGGAAGCTTTTGAGATCCGGAATAATCGTCCTCATTCACAGGCAACATTTACAGACAAGCCCCAATCAATTACATTTCCAAGATGTCTGCTACCTTCCAGCAGACTAAATTGGGGCATTCTGTAAGGAAAATCTCTCATTTGTGCCAACAACTGAGCTCATCCCTTTCACAAATTCCCCAGAAACTCCAACGGACAGTGAGCACCTCGACCACTGTAAATCCTCCCACCTCTGGAGGTCGTATTATATTTTCTGGCATTCAGCCTACCGGAGTCCCTCACTTGGGGAATTATCTAGGAGCGCTACAGCAATGGGTTCGTTTACAGAATGAAGCCCTGCATTCTACGAAATTGATTTTCTCCATTGTGGATCTTCATGCCCTCACAGTTCCGCAGGATCCTACTATCCTTGGACAATGCAGGAAACAGATGTTGGCTGCTTTGATAGCTGTTGGGATTGATCCAAGGAGATCTACTATATTTTTTCAGTCTGCGGTACGGCCTTTTGGTCCAAAAAAAAGATAAACTGATATGATATGGCAGTGTGAGCGTACAATGTGGTGATTCCTTGCTGGCTAACAGTGGCCAGGTTTCAGCACATTCTGAGTTAATGTGGATACTAAGCACGATATCATCGATTGGATATTTATCACGGATGACGCAGTGGAAGGTAAGGCACTTTTACTCAAAATACGGGAGTGCGACTCTTGGTCAGACCAATGAACCCTTTTTTGCTAATCATCACAGAGTAAGCTCCAATTACCAAAAGATTCTACGTTGGAAAATTCGACCGCTCGGTCACGCCTGAAACTCGGGTTATTTTCCTATCCTGTGCTGCAAGCGGCAGACATTCTTGTTCACAGGTATAGTTAATGTGATTCGGCTGCTGCACAAGGACAGCACTGATTGTAGATACTCAGAGCAACCGATGTGCCTGTCGGGGAAGACCAAAAGCAGCATCTTGAATTCACTCGGGAGGTTGCAAACGGCTTCAATCACATATACGGTCCGGTGCTTACCATGCCTTCTGCGTTGATATGTAAGTGTTATGCCCGTGTATACGCCGTACACCCTATCATATTTGTGTTTTGGTTTGCCAGCTGCTCACGAAATAAGTCAAAAATAGCCCCAGCAAAACGTGTCATGTCACTCAAACAACCAACCCTGAAAATGTCTAAATCACACTCTGATCCCCGATCTCGAATCCTCCTCACAGACTCTTCGG
The DNA here is from genome assembly GCF_000150735.1 of Paracoccidioides brasiliensis. Lineage (NCBI taxonomy): Eukaryota > Fungi > Ascomycota > Eurotiomycetes > Onygenales > Ajellomycetaceae > Paracoccidioides > Paracoccidioides brasiliensis. Next base: position 780,352 of record NW_011371367.1, read on the forward strand.
AGGAAATCTACTTAAAAATAAAGCTTGCCCTCACGGACTCTAATCAGGGAATCAGTTACGACCCCATCAACAGGCCTGGCGTTTCTAATCTGATTGAGATACTCAGTCATGTTCAGGGACGAGACGGAATCTCATCTTTTGAGGAGTTAGGGGCTGAATACCAATCATTTACCATGCGGGCGTTCAAGGAGCATGTTGCTGTAGCAGTTGCAGATCATCTAAATGGAATCCGGCAAAGATATTTGGAACTTATGAATAATAAGTTGAGTTATCTGGACACCGTTGCTGAGGATGGGGCCAAGTCCGCCACAGAAAATGCTGATACTACACTTAGAACAGTCAAAAATGCTCTAGGGCTTTTATGATTTACTTCTATATGTGTCAAGATCTGTACTTTACTGGCTTTTTAGCTTTCTTTACATTTAGATGGCTGACAATCTCCGCAGTTTTGTTTCTTTTTCAGCACAACTGCTATTGCCACCTCCTTTCAATGCAAGAACTATACTGTACATTACATGTGCTGGTATCTTCTTAATTGATCATATATCACCCACAACAGCAAAGACAGAGGAATTCCAAATGCTAGGACTTCTGATATAGTCAAATAGCGCGCAAGAGGCGGGCGGAACGAGACTCCGATCCAAAACTCTGGTTCTTTTTGTCCGGCTAAGAGAAAGAGAAGCAATTAGGGTAGTGAAGCAGAGGAATGGATAATTAGAAAATGTGAATTGAATACTCACTCGAATATATAAATACGTTTCCGCAGAGGTCCAATTCCTCGCATTTCGGCAACATGTGCCGAGCCCAGTCCCGCTTGGCGTAGCCTGCAGAGGGCTTATCGTGGACCCCTAATGATTCTGACCTCTAGCTTTTCATTGTAAATCCAATCGCAAGGAGGCTCGAACGGCACTCCCATATATGTTATGCGTGGCTACACATGTTGTGCAATCAAGGAACACGGTGACAAACTGAAGATCTTCATTGTTGCTGTCGACTTTCAAAGATTGGTTCTGGATGAGAATAGCGGCACGGGGAATGTGTCACTGAAATAAGTTCCGCCGAATGATTTGCTAAAGTGGATGGTCTTCATCCAGAATTTCTTTTCGTTAGATTCCCCTATATCCACCCTCCGCCTCGATACCTGCTTCAAGCTATGAAAGCTCTTCTCAAACAGCAGCCAGATGGATATCTTTGGTTATTCACACCGTGGAATTTCTGCCATAATGGGATATATAAAATAGAAAAACGATAATATCAAGAGAGATGTTATCACCCAAACTTAAGTAAACACAAACATAATTAACAAAAATATATTCCCTCAAAGGAACCTGACTTTGGTCACATCGTGATATTGGTACAGAACAAAAAGATTTTGCGTCTCGTAGCCTAGCTGACGGTATGTAACAAAACAGAAGACAGAAAAAGGTGATCAAAAATGGCAAAGAGGCAGCTCCAGAGAACACAACACACACACACACACACACTGCCTGGTCGATGAATGAAAAACATGGGAATGTGGAGGACTAGAAGAAACGAAGCCAAAGCAAAACAAATTTGACGCGGAGGCTCAAGTCTTCATTTTCTTCGCGGAAGGCACCTCCTCTCCATCTGTCGGCCTATCCTCCCCGTCTTTCCCTTCCCCTCCACCATCTTCTCCCTCTTCATCCTCATCTTCGAGAACAGTAAATTTCCTCTTCCCTCTCTCCCAACTCCCGCTCCCTTCCACATCACCATTCTCTCCTTCCCCTTCCCCATCCTTCTCCCCCTCAACCTCATCTCCACCTTCTTTTCCACCCCTCTGCCCACCACCCCTCTTAACCCCAAACGCCTTGAGCAACCCATCATACCCCTCTTCCACATTTCCCAAGGTCTCCTCCAGTTTCTGCAATCTTTCCTCGCGATCCAGCTGAATCAACAAGTCACGATGCCGCTTATACAGCCGCTGCTTAACCAGCATGCGCCACCAGTAATACCGCCTATCATGCTCGTTGGGTGCGCGCCACTTCTGCACAAGCAGGCGCGCTATATTCGTATTGCTGGCGCCGCGATGGTCTGCTGGGATTTGGCTTAGGAGGTACATCTCAACTATATGTGAGAATTGCACAGGGGCGATCTTGTAGCGGGTGCGCAGGTCGCGGAGAGTGGTTATTGGGAGGAGGGCGGAGGTAGGCATAAGGCGGGGCCGACGGCGGCGTGGAGCTCCCTGTTGTGCCTGGTCGTCTGGTTGGTACGGGTTGGGGTTTATGGATATTTTGTGTTTGAGGAATTCGGGGTAGAGGGTGTGGTAGTCATTTATGTCGCGGAGGTAATCGAAGGCTTCGTTAGGGTCTTCGACGGTGAGTTCATGAAGGGTGGGGTCAGTTAGGCAGGCGGATTGGATTGTGTGGTAGAGCTGGGAGCCGTGACCGGATTGCTGATGGGGTTGGAGGATGAGGAATTGGGAAATGCGAAGGCGGGCGGGGAGTTGGGAGATGGAGATTCCATCTGTGTAGGGGAAGGGGGTGTCTAAGATTTTTGGCGTTTGACGTATTTTATTGTTGTTGTTGGGGTCTTCGAGGTAAAAGTACCATCGGTATGTGGTTGAGTAGCCTACGAATGAGTATGGTGAGGCTGTGGGATTGGGAGGATCCCTCTTTTCGTAACTATCCAGCAACAGAGATCTTGTTAGTCTGGATGGCTCTGTAAATGAACGCTACCAACCCAATTGAAATGTTATGAGGGAAAAATCCTTACATGAGGTATACTGTCCACCTTTGAAGGGTCCATTCAAAATCGTCCGTTGTGATTGGGGTACCCCCTTCGATGAAGAAAGAGACGAATATTTGTACGCGATCGAGGAAAGTCCGAATTTCGGGATCGGTTAATGAACCGGCCCAAATCTCATAGTTCCTCTGCTTGCTTGTGTAGCTATGGACAAGCTTTCCTGGGGGTTTAAAGTCTTTCGCAAATTTATCGTTTAGAACCGATTCTTCAAAGTCCTCCAGAGGCGCAAACGAAGCTACAAATGGCGATAAATGTCAGCCTCCATCCAAATTCCCACGGCATCCAGCGTCGCGAGTGTTCCTTACACTTTGGCAGCCAGGGATTCAGTGTCTTCAATAGATCCACGGGAGCAACGTCGGCAACTGTCTTGAACTTTTCATCATATGAGATATGCACATTTGATCTGAGATCATGCGCAGCAAAACGCAATCGAATGATCAATCCTTTGTAGCCAAATATGGTTTCCTCTTCACCGAAAATTGGATATGTGAACTCGGGCTGGAAAGTGGAGAGAGTAGCAAGCTTTTCTTGGCCGGGTTGGACAATGGATATCTGAATAGCATCGTTTGCATCGCAAGACCCTAGGTATCGCAAATCAAGCATCAGCCAGTGGGTCAGCTAATTCATCACGGAGCTCCCAAACATGGGAGCAGCTTAAATAGCTTAGATTTTCGAAAAGAGAGGGTTAGAACGGGTGCTTACAAGGGGACTGGTTCTCCATTCTGGCTAAACAAGTCCACTAATGGACTGCAACCTCGTTGGCACTACGTCTGCTTTGCGACGGCGAGGTGTTGGATGTGAAGTTGTCGAGGAATCGCGTTCTTCGCCCTTTGTCGTGTCTGGCTGAGTGAGAACGCTTGAGGTGCTAGGATTGTTTGGGTTAGTTAGTTAGTAGTAAGTTAACTAAGCTAGCCGGTCTATATTTCGACCAGACACTTTTTCGACCACTCTATCCAAACCTAACTCACCACCTTTACCACGCGTTTTCTCAACCACATTATTAAAATGAAGCCTAATAACGAAGCTGCTATAGCTGCTGCTATAGAGAATTTAAAAAATGGTGTTTTTCAATCTGAACGAGCTGCTGCTAAAGCATATAACATCCCACAAAGCACATTGAAGAGCAGAATGAATGATTCCATTCAACAAGCAATTGCTCATCAACATCAACAAAAGTTGACTCCAGAGCAAGAGATCTTTCTAGTTCGATGGATAAAAGAGCAAGATTCACAAGGATTTCCACCCTCTCACACACGTGTACGAGAAATGGCAACCCAAATTCTATGAATGAATCGAGATCCCACTCAGCTGGGTAAGGATTGGATAAGAAAGTTTCTAAAACAAAATCCTATGATAAGATCTGTGGTTGGCTGAAGGATTGAGTCTCAAAGAATAGAGAATACTCAGCAGGAAACACTTCAGCAGTTCTATAACTACTTTTCTGAGACACAACAGGCTCATGGGATAGTCACTGAAAATATATGGAACATGGATGAGCATGGCATTGCTTTAGAAGTATGTATGAACACCAGAGTGCTTGCTGAGCAAAGAAAAGGCAAAACCTACATTAAATCTCCCTCTAATCACGAGTGGGTTTTAATTCTTGAAGCTATTAGTGCTGATGGGTACTATATAGACCCTCTAGTCATTTTTCAAGGTCAAAATGCACAATCTAGCTGGTTTGAGGATGTGAATATACCCAATTGGACCTATACAACATCAGATAATAGATGGACATTGAATAATATATGTCTCAACTGGTTACGTCCGATTTTTCTACCTCAAACATTTAAGGAAGGTCAGCATAGATTATTAGGCTGGATGGTCAAACAGTCACATCACTATCAAATTTCTATGGGAATGTCATATAAACTTGATTCATTTAGTGTTTCTACCTGCTCATACATCTCATGTTTTTCAGCCATTGGATCTTGAAGTGTTTTCACCCATGAAGAGCTACTATAGAGCTGAGATCATTGTCTTAAGCTATCTGGATGATGCAGCTCCTGTGAAGAAAAGAAGATTCATACAAGCCTATGAACAAGCATGTTCAAAGGCCTTAGAATCTTATAATATACATGGAGGGTGGAAAGCAGCTGGTCTAGTGCCATTTAATCCTTCCAAGGGATTAGATTCCTCTCAGGTTTGAGATCAGGGTCAATCTAACCCTAGGCCAGTGACACCTACAACCTCTCTATCTTCTGAACTGCAAGATCCCTTGCTTACAACCCCCCAAGATCCTAGGCATATATATAAGGCTCTGCAGCAGTTGAATAAGGAGAGAATTCTTACAAGAAAGCAGTGGGTTTTTCTTTGCAAAGCTAGCAAGGTGATTGACAAGTTGAATGCTCTACAAGCTGCCAGTCAGTCTACAATTTTTAAACTATCTAATCAAGTAGAGACCTTACAGCAGTCAAAAACCAAAAAGAAGGTGGAAGTTGATCCAAATACCCAGTTTATCAATATAGAAAGGATTAAGAAGGGTCAAGAGAAAGCTGCTGCTCTAGAGGCTAGAAAACAACTACAGAAGCCAGAAATTGAGGCTAAAAAAGCAGCAGCAGCAGCAGCTTTAGCAGCAGGTCTGGAAGCCTGCATGTTTGAATGACAATTAGATTGAATTTGTAGTTAAATATTTACCCAAAATAGGAAGGGTGGTTACTTTGAATAGGGTGGTCGAAAAAGAGTCTGGTCGAAATATAGACCGGCTAGCTTAGTTAACGTAATCCGACACCTTTATGATCTCATTTGATCATTGATATCTTTCATCCCAGGTCATTAAATTATTCAATATGGCAACCACCCTTAGCAAAGAAGCTTCTAAATCAAAGCTAAACTTTCATTAGCTATTAAAGCCTATGAAATGAATTAAATTTCAACTCTTAGAGCTGCTGCTAAGTCCTCTCCTCCATGGATGAGAGAGGACAGTCTCCAAGATATGGCCAATCCATTACTTTCAGCGTGAGAATCTGCTACTACAACTACTCTGAGAGGAAGATGGGTGGAAAGACTTATCAGAGAGCTCTCTGAACTGGAGACTAGATTCTCATGCAAGTATAACTACGAGTGAGCTTTATGCGAGGATTTACAGCTCCTACATGAATGGTTTACATTGGTGGATAATACTATAAAGAATGATGGAATTGTACTGTAGGATATGTACAACTTTGATGAGATTGGCTTTCTAATGGGAGTTATTACAACGGCCTGGGTGATTACTAGACCTGAGAAAGAAGGCAAGCCATCTCTTATATAGTCAGGAAATAGAGAATGAGCAACCGTGATTGAGGCGGTCAATGCCACGGGCTGGAGTCTACCTCCTATGATCATACTGAAGGGCAAGCTTCATCAATCCTCATGGTCCGAGCAACTGCCAGCGGATTAGACAATTGGTCTTAGTGAGAAGTGTTGGGCTACAGATGAGCTTGGCTTATATGGCTGTACAGCTGGCAGAGATAGACTGCTGATTATGAATAGACATGGCAGTCATGCTACAGCTGGATTTGACAAGTTCTGCCTGGATCACCATATCATAGCACTTTATATGCCTCCTCATTCCTCTCATCTACTGCAGCTACTAGATGTGAGCTGTTTTTCGCGCCACTAAAGAGAGTGTATGGCAAGAAGATTGAGCAGAGCATGAGATTGGAGATCAATCATTGATAAGGATGAATTCCTAATCAGCTACGCAGCAGCTAGGCAGGAGACTATAAAACATACTACTATAAGAAATGGATTCAAAGCCACGGGCTTGATTCCATATTCCATTCAATCCAGATGAGGTTCTTACTCAGCTACATATTCCATACTCCTACCCCGCCAGGATCAGCTCATGGATCTCACAGATTTCAATCCTCCTCAAGACCCCCTGCAACATGACCCAATTGGAACGGCAGAGCAGCAAGATTAAACACCGTACAGATGTTCTTTCTAGTCCCACAAATCGAGCTCTCGATCAGCTAGTTAACGGATGTCAGCTGGCCATGCATAAGGTTGCTCTTTTAACGGAGGAAGTCAAGCAGCTGAGAGCTGCCAACCCTAGACACAAACAAAAGAGAGAGAAGCACAAAAGAGAGAGAAGCCACGTATATATATAGCTGAGGAAGAACAGGCTAGGATTGTTCAGGCTCAGGAGTCTAATCAGCCCGCTGAGGGGAGGGTTGAGGACAATTCTGAGAACTAAAAATCGAGCACCACCACGCTGTAGTAAATGTGGCAGTACGAAACACAAAGCTCCTAGCTGCTCACAGACCTAAGAATATATTCTATATAATATCTATATGTAATTCCTAGTGGTTATTGCTTTATTTGAACTTCTGTCAAATAATATGGTGGGGGGGTTGATCAAATAGTGATCAAATAGGTGTCGTGATCAAAAAGGTGTCGGATTACGGGAGAGTAGAAAAGATTAAACCATATAATAGAGATCCACGTGATCTGAAGGGGAAGGGCCGGAGCTGTCATCAAGTGCCCTCGGCCCTCATTTTCACAGGAGCACCGGTTAGGTGCCATGAGGAGGAATTGTGATGTGAGGATTTGAGAGGACGAGATTGAGTTGAGGATGATTCTAGACGTGAGGTGCGTCGGAATAGAACTGTTTGGCCGTGTGAATTGGCTACACGTGATTCTGTTTGCGGACAGACGGCGGTTCAAAACACTTCACAGACGGACTCGGCCGTCTCTCGACCATTTATTTCATGGATAAGTTATATTTTGCTAAATAGCATCCTTCATATTTCGACCACGGAGTTAAACCATCTCTCTTCAAAGGTAGATCCTTTTTAATCTAGCCAAGTTTCCTGCAATAAGTGGTCTCGGAGACCACTAGGGATCCAGAACACGCACACCCCCCTTTATTGACAGCGCGCCGTCCCCCTCACTCCCTTGACAATCCGTTCCTGACATGACCACGGGCGCCGCAGTCCACGATGAATAGATAGGAGGCAACTGTTATATCTGCTCTTGGTCAAAAACGGCGGAGTAATTCCTAAAGTCATAATGAGTGGACTTTTCACCTTGCTCAGCTTGAGCTTGGTGATGGCGGTCGTGTAAGCGAACCTGCTTTGCCCTATTTAAATAATTGCCAAATTATTCCTCGCAATTCCTCTAAACAAGACTCCCGCATGCCATGGTGCGTTAGTTCCTTCGTCGTCGGCTCACTCCCGCTGTCCTTCTCACTCTCCTCGTCGCAACTACGTCTCATTTCCGCACTGGGAATGGGTGTCTTGGTGGGCACGTCGCTGATTGTAATCATCCCCGAGGGAGTCGAGACACTCTATAGCTCGTCCGCTGTTTTGCATGCACACTCCAACAGGAGAGATGTTAATGTTGTTGGCAGAGGTCATACTCTTGATGCACGATGGCATCACAATCTGTCCATCAGTGCTACTGACCTCAGAAGTGAGACACCCAAATTAGAGGATAAGCCGAAAGAAGAGTCCTTGAATAGTAGCCCTGAAGAACTAGGCAAGGGAGAGGATTTACACCAGAAACAGAAAGGAAAGGAAGGGGATGGGAAAATAAGGGAAGGAAACTCCTACCAGAGCTCCCCGCACGCTTGGATCGGAGTTGCCCTGATCGGCGGCTTCATCCTGATGTATTTAGTCGATACACTCCCCTCCCTCGCCGCCTCCTCCACAAAACACCAACAACGCCCCTACCACATATCCCTCGATAACCTAAGCTCCGCTCTCGGCCGCACAGTCTCCCCCTCCCGCACAGGAGGAAGCCTCTTTGATACCAGCGGCAGCTCATCCAGACAAGACTTCGCGACAACAACGGGCCTAGTAATCCACTCCGCTGCGGACGGAATCGCCCTTGGCGCTTCGACGTCCAGTACGAGTCTCAACTTCATCATTTTCCTGGCGATAATGGTGCATAAAGCGCCGGCATCTTTTGGATTGACGAGCGTCTTGTTGAGGAAGGGGCTGTCGACGCGCGCGGCGCGGGGGCATCTGTTGATTTTCAGTTTGGCGGCGCCGGTGGGTGCATTGGTTACGTGGATCATTGCCCATACGGTTTTATCGGGCCATGTTGGCGATGAACAGGCGACGAAGTGGAGAACGGGAATGTTGTTGTTGTTTTCGGCGGGGACGTTTTTGTAAGTTTCCTGCATGTGTTACACTAGTTGGAAATAGGGGATCTAATTATTTCTTTTTATTTTTTTTTTTGTTGTTGTGGCTAGGTATGTCGCTATGCATACGATGCAAGACCCGGGGCCGATGACGGCAGATATGTCCGGACGAGATTCGACATACGCCAACGGATATGCAGGTGAGGGGCGGGAGAATTCGCATAAGTCGCAACAAAAGTCCATGAGAGACGTGATTGCGACCGTCGTGGGGATGATTTTGCCTTTGTTTTTGCAAATTGGGCATGCTCATTAGTCGAGCTTTGAGCAGAATGGTGCACCCCACTACGTTATTCCTCGAAGGTGTGGGGAAAGGAGCTGGCTCTATTCGTCCGAACTATTTCTGGCTTTATCAGACTACGCTGGCACGGGACATGAGAATGAGAATTGGAATCGAGTCCACCTGAGGCTTAATCCTATGCGGGCTTCGACCCAACCACATGGCGCAACCACTCTTGTTTTTGCCTGTGAAGCCAGTTCCTGAGGAAGTCCGCCCAAGGGAGCACCAACAACATGAATATGGAAGCAGTAACGGCGTATCATTCTTTGTCTCTGTAATGATAGCAGTATGTGAATTTTTTGTTGATTATTTGGGAAGATATATCTCATTCTTGGATGCCGTAATAGAAAAGGTCTGCCTGGTTTGATATTGGTTTATTGCAAAGGCAGGGGAAGGGAAATATTTACTTTCCCGATAACTATGTATTAGAAAATTGGATTAACTAGAACCTTTGTCATCTCTGTTGTTTTTTTGCAGCCCAACTTATCTTTGCAATTGTTTCTTTCTGTCTTTCCCCCTCCCATCCAAGAGGATTAAAATTTGATATGTTGATGGAGAATTGCAATTCGGTTTCGCAGCACAGGAAAATATCCGTCGAAGGGGATCACATCTGTTATTCGTCGCCTGAATGTTTTATACATATATGGAGTGATTCCATTGGCAGGTTAACTCCTTGATGTGATCAGGTGTTGAGGTGTGAATTGAAAGTTGTGATCTCAGATTCTTCTACGAGGGAAACCTTGGAAGAGCTCTTGATGGGCTTCTGTCGATTGCTAATCAGGACATTTTTAAATCCATCCGTTTGGCGGATGTCATTGAACTGTGACTGGAACTTAACTCCTCGCGTACATATAGATATTCCGTCAAGAAAGAAAAAGGTACAGAGGACGTACGTACATTAGGCAGATTAATTCCGAGGAAGAAAAATGCCGGAACGGCTATGCAAGGACTATGGAGTAAACATTAATATTATGATCTCGTTTGTCTATCCCTTTCCATTATCCGTAGCTTGAAGGCTCGTGTAATTCGGTGGATCGAAAAGGTCTTTCTCAAAGGGACCCATACCTCCATTCTTGTAGCCTTGCCTCCATGGTAGCCTCTTGATGATGAATTTTGTTGACTCCCGCGTTTAACGCAGTCAGGTTTGGATCAGCAACCCTCCAACCAGTCCTTCGAATTCCGCGCGGACACCATATGGATCGCGATACGGTTCGACGAATCTAAGGATAGTTTCCACAGCAGGTTTCATATCCTTGACCCAGAGTTCCTGCGAATCTCTGTATGCTTCCGTGCGACCTGTGGCAAAGCTCTGTATATCTCTCTCGATGGCTTGCTCATATGGAGGGTTGGCTGCATAGCTTTTAGCTTCCTCAAGACATGCACACATCTCCTCGACCTTTGCTGCATTGTCGCCACCCAACCTTGAAGAAAAACATCGTAAACTTCACTGGGAGGCACTGGTGGTGCTATACTCCAGTTTTCTTCTACTAAAGCTTGAAGAATATGAAATACCGGCTTGGAGCCATCTCGTGTTCTCCTGATAAATCTCATTTTCGCCCAGAAGTTTGCTGACGCCACCAATCTCTTCACGGGCGACCTGCTGGTTACTCAGAAAATACGCACCCTGGGTGATGTCACTGAGGAAGTTCAGATTGTGTGGAAGTTTACGGTAGATATCCGGACTAAACATGCGGTGTAATTTCTTAGACCTTTCAGACACAGTTGTTATTTTCTCTGGACCACCTGCCGATACATACTGCTGGTATAAATTCCTGGTCACCTCTGCCCTATTTCCGTTTGTGAGCGTGCAGTTACAAAGAGAAAAATCCTGCAGCAACGTACGTACTAGTTTCCTATATTTGCAAGAAAAACAGCAGAATACTGCAAAAAATTCTTCAATTACTTCCATCTGCTAGACCAGTTCTGTCTGCGAGAAGTCTCCAATCATCCCCGCATGCACGGTATGTCTCGGGGATGAAGTCAAAAGTGTGTAGAGCCTCGGTCGACACCTGGCGCATGATAATCCGAGAACCATGCCAGGCAGCTCTACGCCAGAAATCAGGGCCGAAGGTGTAGACATCAGGGATAAGATATATAACAGAGTCAACGATCTACCTTACCAGGCCATGTAATGGGCGTAGAAGTTTTCCCGTGGTGACAGCCGCTCGAAAGCGTCTCTGGCATCTAGGGGACACACATAGTCACCGTGACAGCGGCTCTATCACGGACGGACTGGATGACATAGCAACTGTGGTCTTCGAAATGTAAGCAGACTCTGAGCAATGTGAAATATACAGCATCGGCTCTCTACGAAGGTAGAGCAGTAAATATCTGTGATAAATGCCCCAGGTGTTCGTTCAACGGTTGAAAAGGGCCTCTTGGATTTCGCCTGGAATGAGATGCAACAGTGAGCAGATGAACAGGGTATCTCAGCATGAGAAGTCAGAAATACACCCCCTTCACTGGAGATAAATACCATTGGATAGCTGGCCCTGCAGAGAAAAGTCCTTTATCTACTCTGAAAACATAAAATTAACAAAAGGGCTGCCCCATTGTAATGATGAGCAGCAGCCCTCCCGGAGGAGTCAACTGGTACCAACTAGTTAAACTGCGTATTATTTGGCTGCCGGAACAAATATTTACCAGCAACCTCGGGCAATCCTTGGCCAGCCGCATCCTCAAAAGCTCAAACCTCACCCAACAATCCTCGACTGTTTCCACTCCTTTTTCGCCCTCGATGTTTAGGCCCTCCTTGCAACGCTGACAGGTCTTCTGCACACATACATCCCGGCAAGGGGCGTCAAAAGCAAAAAGCTTGTCTAGACTTATATTTGTGTTTGCCCTGTGCCCTGTTTCTCCGGACCTCTGGTTGCCATTTTGATCAATTTAGCCGCCGTACTAAGCTCTCCGAGTTTCGTCCTCCCCGGGCCTGTGATCTGGCAACCGACAGAACTCCATTCACCCAGCCACTCACCCACTACCCCCGACAGATGAGGGATCTTGACATCCCATATCTTCAGGGCTCCTCTTCTTTCGTGCACTTTTATACCCAGCAGTACATAACGTTATTCTACCGCTATTCCCTCCCATCATGGAGCCGAGGTATTTCCCCCGATACTCTTCGCAGCGAGTATCCATGATGGATTCGGACGAGGAGAGTGATGATAACATCTCTACTGCCCTGCCGCCGCCAGTAAATCCTCGCAGAAGGTCGGCGAATGCCTCTATGCCCTCCGTGTGCTCGCATCCTAAACCACTCCACAGCCCCAACAAGTCCATACCGTCACTTCACAATCTGCACGCATCCGCGCCCGCTTCTCCGCCGACTCCTGCCCCGAGTCCAACTCCGCACCAGCGAGCGCCTAGCTGGCAGAGTGCTGGTGAGCACGAGGATACATTTTTACGAGATGCCAGGCACCATTTCAGCCTCCTGGGTCGGGCAGAGGGACAGAGATTTCTGGCGGAAATTCTGAATCTCTGTGATAATCAGCAGCTCAGCTTTGTCTATCACCTTGTCAGTCCACGGTTGAAAAAGGACCCATTCAAAGTGCTGCCAAATGAGCTGTGTTTAAGGGTAAATATTTTATTCTATACTTTTATCTCAACTTTTTCGGTTTTCCATTTCCCCTATCGGGACTAATATTTTGTGCACACTGCAGATCCTTTCCTTTATTGATGACCCGAAAACTCTTGCTCGGGCATCACAAGTATCAACGCGATGGCACGAGCTTTTGAATGACGATATGACCTGGAAGCTTCTGTGTGATAATCATGCCTATCGCGGAGTGCCCGAAGTCTCTCAGGAGGCCCACGAACCATTCTCGTTCGCCCTTCCCCCCAACCCGTACGACACCCGTTCTTCACAACAGCCATGGAGCGGTAGCGATGATATGTTAGCAAGTAATCCAAGCACAGCTACTACGCCTACAACCTCCAGAGCACCCTCGTCGACGGGAAACCATTCGCGGAAACGAAGAGCGAAGACCAAGAGCTACAGATCACATTTCAAGCAGAGATACATGGTCGAAGCAGCGTGGAGAAAGGGTGGACATGTCACCACCAAGCACATCACTCCCGATCATGGCGTTGTTACAAGCCTACATTTGACCTCCAAATACATCGCTGTCGCACTTGATAATGCTAAGATTCATATATTTAATACCAACGGTGAACATCAGAGGACATTGCAAGGTCATGTAATGGGCGTTTGGGCTATGGTTCTGTGGGACGATATTCTTGTGAGTGGTGGATGTGACCGTGACGTCCGTGTTTGGAACATGGCTACTGGGTACGTTTCCTTTCACACATTTTTCCATTTTTTTTATTTTTTATTTTTTTCAATTACCAAACGTACTTTTGTTAACGGGTCATCTACTCATAGTGAGAGCATCCACAAGCTACGGGGCCACACGTCCACCGTACGCTGTCTGAAAATGTCAAACGCGACGACTGCCATATCGGGATCCCGAGATACTACCCTACGGATATGGGACCTTACCAAGGGTGTCTGTAAGAACGTCCTCGTCGGTCATCAAGCAAGTGTACGCTGTCTAGGGATCCATGAAGACTTGGTAGTTTCGGGCAGCTACGACACCACAGCGAAGATATGGAATATCTCCGAAGGCCGGTGTCTGAAAACGCTATCTGGGCACTTCAGCCAGATTTACGCAATTGCCTTCGACGGCAAGAGGATTGCCACGGGCAGTTTGGACACCAGCGTTCGCATCTGGGACCCGCAGACGGGCCAGTGCCATGCGATCTTGCAGGGCCATACCTCTCTGGTAGGCCAGCTGCAGATGCGCGGTGACACGCTCGTCACCGGAGGCTCCGACGGGTCTGTTCGGGTCTGGTCGCTTGTGCACATGAAAGCCATCCACCGTCTAGCAGCGCATGATAATAGCATCACGAGTTTGCAATTTGATGACAACCGGATCGTGAGCGGTGGAAGTGATGGACGGGTGAAGATTTGGAACGTGAGGACGGGCCAGTTTGTTAGGGAGCTGAGTCAGCCGTCTGAGGCGGTGTGGCGGATTGTGTTTGAGGATGAGAAGGCGGTCATTATGGCTACTAGGTCGGGACGGACTATTATGGAGGTGAGTGCGATTAATCGCTTATTCAAATATTTTCGACGGCATTTTCCCTTCTTTCAATCTCGAACGATTAGACTAACATTCTCCTAGGTCTGGTCTTTCTCTCCACCCGATGATGCCTTCAATGATCCCATCTCAGACTCCGATAGCCAGTGCAGCAGCACCGAACCGGCCTTCAACAACTTCGACCATATTCGTATTAATAATATGAAACCTCAACATTCTTGTTCCGTCCTCGCCGGGCCGGAATCATCATCGTCGTCGTCAGCAATTATATCTCCTGTCATAGATACTCCCACCGCCTCATCCACTTCCACTGTTACCCGTACTTCAGCTCCGCCTACCATCGATCTTGATATGCAGGATGTCTTCATTGATGCGAATGGTGGTAGTAGCAGCCATGAGTAGAATAATATGAAACAAATGGCATTCGTGGAGGATGTGAGGAACGGAGGAATTCCCATTCCAAATCTAACTCCCTAGAGCTTTAGACGGCCGTTTGAGATTGGGAGGTGAAGAGGAGGGATGTTCATGTGCAGGTTGATATAGTGATATTCTGGAGCAATATATGAACATATATACATGAATGTATGTCCAGAACCCTAGATAGATAGACGTGTATGAGAGGCTGGTAAACAGCTCTATTCTTCTTGATTTGAACTCCGTGAACTAGGATTTGGCAGATATTCACTATTCCTGACCTGAAGGATCTACCCTTGATCTTAGCTTCAGCAAACTACAGGTTTAAAAAGGAATGCCATGCACCCACCACCTCGTTATTTGTCCCCTCCACTCACTGCACAAATCATCTGTAGATGTCAATAAAATCCTCTGTTCTGTGGTGAATCGAACCCATCTTCATTCCTCTTCTCCCGCGATATATCAATATAGACGTTGATTCCAATCAACGTGGTCGTAAGCCAAAATCCACTACTCATATCTCAGCCACAAGAAACCATGAAATAAAAAGTAAAAGTAATCTCTTCGGGATATGTACGGTGTAGCCAAATCAAGGTGCGGAAATATAGAGGTATATTTATGCCTTAGATAAAATAGTGTAAGCAATAGAAAGGTCATATCTCTTGATTATCAGGGACCTAGGCCCTTGTATTAAAATCCCTCCTAGAACCGGAACTCCAGATGAAATAGAGAATTGAGAAAAAGTACAAATAGAAAAAGAATCGGGAAATATGTGGTCAACATTAAAGGTGGATGCTTCATCCCCCGCCAGCCCTGAAAATTGATATTGAACAACGAAGGAGCCCAAACTGAGCTTGTGTAAAAAAAAAAAAAAAAAAAATTAAAAAAAGGGCACATATTTATTGAAGAGAGGCTAAAATGAAACCATTTGAAATTGGAAATGAAAATAGCAAATGAATACCCCCGACAAAGGCTATCCGCTTACCATGGTTGCCGTTTCAGGATCCAAACTATCCAACGTAACCGAGGAATCTGTCTCATAACTTAGCACACTACTCGTTCGCGGTGAACCGATGGTCGCCAGCGGTGCAACCGATGACGGAGCTGTCGTCGAATCCCGTCCAACAAAGGAGATATCCCGTTGATTCCCCGTCCCTATCACCTGCTGCCGGAGAAAGGTGCTGGCGTTGGAATCATTATTGCCATCGGGCCGGACGAGCTCACCGACGAACTCAAGCACACGGCGGAATCCGAGGATTTCAGCCTGGATAGCACCTCCGCCCACGTTTGATGCCGTGGTAGTATTGTGACGAAGTAAATTTCCCCCTTCACCCTCATGGTGAGCAGGACCTGTGAGTCTTTGTTGCTGGCGCGAATGCTCGACGTCACGCGAGGAAGGAGAAGATGCAGATGAGAAGGAGGGATACAACCCAAAGCGGGTATTCCACCACTGGCGCCATCGATGCCGGCGTGCGGCTATGCGATAGGCGGTGAGAGTGCGGCGTTCTTCGCGGCGTGCGGCTAGGTCGACGCGCCGCCGTCGGCAGAAGAGGGAGTTGCGGCAGTGTTTTGCTAAAAGGAATATTATGGAGGAGGCGAGGAGAAGGATAGCTAGGTCTTTTATGAAGAGTTTAGCTGGGGTAAGAGTTGTCGGGCTGTAGTTGAAGATCGGGATGTGCTTCAGTTTAGGCTCTGCGCCTTCGTGGGTTGGAAAGACGGGTGAGAGTTGGTTGTCGTCAGGTCGGTCTGCTTTCTTCGAAGAGATGTCTTTGGGTTTCAGCTGAAAGGTGGTGGCGTTTTGTTTCGAGGTTTGATTTGTACGGCTTCTGTGAGCGGAATTGGGGAATGGACGGCATAGGCTGTCAGATATCGAAGACGGGAGGGGACCGAATTGATATCGAACGAAACGGAAGACATCCGGGACGATCTTGAAAGATGTCTTTATAAAACAGGATAGGCTTGCGCATTGTTTGAGTCTCGAAGTCATGAAGACACAATCTCGGAATAAATGCTTCCTGATCTCCTGCTCCTTGGCTTTGATCTCCATTTGCAGCTTCCAGACTTGGGCTTTGAGCATATGGATGTTTTTGAGGTCCTTTTCCAAATCACCATCAAAGATAGTCACAGCGGTACAGGTAGATATTGGTACATTGAATGGGTCAGAGGGAATCAGCCAGGAATCAAATGTGTCCTCGTCCGAAATTTCGATGGGGGAAGCCACCAGGCGGAATATTTGCGGCTTTCCGGCCGAATTGAACGAAACCGCGAAGCCCGAAGTTCGTTCGTTGGGGTTGGTATAGTTTGTTGGATAGAATGTCACAGCAAGTATTTGTGCGGTGTATTCCTCTAAGGAATCTTGGGGGCTAGAAATGCAGAGAGCTTGATAATTGAGTAATAGTTGGTGATTCCGAGAGCCATTGGTCATGTCGGAGGGGAAGATGCCGGATCCGATTCCATTGATGCCATCCCATGTGAGCTCCAGCTTCTTATTGTTGAGGACGACATCACTCTCCCCGCACACGGATTGCGTGCTGGAGATGGTTAAGTGAAAGATCTGGCTCCCCAATCAATCAGAATCTACATATAACAGACGTTCGTGGACACTGATCAATCAGCAAGAGATTGTCTAACATACGTAGCTTAAGTCATGGTCATCAAAACACCCGTCACATACAGATGTAAACTTCACCTCAATTGTAATATCATCTATATATATAATTAGTCTAAGATGCAGATACGGCAGCTGGTAACAACGGGAAAGAGGTTTCGTGTCTAACCTCTCCACGTTTCTATAGATAGGGAACTATCTGAATTGTTATTGTTGAAACGTCTGCTGGGAGGGATGACACAGGCAAATGCGACGATGGAGTAACAGGACCAGAGTAACACAGCAGATGCGCGCATACACATTTTGGACCACGGCCGCCCTCAGCCGCCAATCATTGTTAGAGATCAAAAAATCTAGGATTAACTATCTGATCTCGAGTATCTTCTGGAGTGAAAATACGTTCAAACATGTTGAATATCTCCCAAAAAGCTGCTCTGTCGTCGGAGTGAGGCTCAGCCCAACCGCTGATGACTAATATCCAGAGCTGGTCGCTTAGCGGAATCGGATTAACTATTGTCCTGCAGCGCGGGATGAGGTAATCAACTATATCAACCCACGTGACTTAGCTAGCTAAGGCTACGGAGTTGCAGCCCATGTTTATTGAGTATAGATCAAAATACTAGAAGTGAACTGTTGAGGAAGAAGAGGAGGACATCCCCCGTTGATATATCTATTGTCTGCTCTCCAGATGTCTGATAGTACATAACTAGCACCAGACATTGCCCCCATCATGGTACGTAGGCAACTCTCGCCAGCGCATCTCGCCATCTAACCTCCGCTTTCCGCCCCTCTAATCAGCTCCATGACACATACACATGCACTTATACATACCAGAGACACATATACTAACCCCTATCCTTTTTTTGGTCTATAGCTTCCTCTAGGCCTGCTGACCGCGGCCCAAGGCCACCCTATGCTGGTGGAACTAAAGAATGGCGAAACCCTCAACGGCCACCTCGTCAATTGCGACAACTGGATGAACCTGATCCTCAAAGAAGTCGTCCAGACCACCCCGGAAGGTGACCGCTTTTTCAGATTACCCGAGGTATATGTCAGAGGGAATAATGTATGTTTTTTTTTGGTTTTACCTTTTTAATCCTTGTATCAATAATAATCTTGCAACAGATTAAATACCTCCGAGTCCCCGAAGAAATCGTCGATATAGCAAAGGATCAACAACAGAATCAGCCTTCGAATCGTGGCCGTGGTAGTCAGCAACATCGTGTGGATAGCGGAAGGGTGGATCGCGGAAGAGGAGGGGGACGAGGCGGCAGAGGGCGTGGAAGGGGTAGAGCTGGGGCTTGAATTCCATCGCTTCCACTCCTCCGTATCCTGTCCACCTATCTGCTCTTGATACCCAGCGGGATGGATGTGGTGTGGGTTGTATTTTTTTCTTCTTTTTTTCTCTTTTGTTTTTTATAATGAAAGATGTACGTTTGCTTATTTAACAACGACTGTCTGTTTTGCAGGATAGAACAGTCAAAGTAATGGTATGAGATTTAAAAGGCATACCCGCATTTCAAAGAACATGGTTTCCAGATTTATCAATCTAGATGGTGTGATATTGTCTGTACCATAAACAAAATACGGCTGTTTCTCTCTCTCTATCTACCTATATGTAGCATCTGACAGCGCGCATTGAATATCTGAGCAGGAATAAGTTGGCGCTATGCTTCCCGTTTATTCATCCATACATTAATCCTTTGACTCCAAGAAACGCCGCAAATGATGACATGGTGCCCCTTAACACGTGTATACCGCAGAGTCAAAAGAAAGAGATTTCCGCCGCTGGATTTTGCAGAATCAAAAGTCAGACCAAGTTCAGGGCTATATGCAACCCTCTTTGATCTTGTCAATCAAGGTGCTTCGCAATATTGCCCGAGACTGTGGAATTCAGCAGCCCCATCTCTAGCACCCATATTGACATCTGTCTACGTCTTGTTCCCTTCTCCGATCCCACCCTGACCCGGGCGCGATGGCAAAGACTTCTGTAGCAACTCCTCACTCGAAGCATTGGGGTCAATTCCACCTTCTCCCTGCTGCTCCTCACCACGCCAGTCCGCCGCATGCCCTTCAGCAACTGGCTCACCCGGCGCGGGTTCCAGAATAAGCTTCCCTCCAGCAGCTGATATTACCCCCTCATCCTCAGGTTCTCCCTGTGCTTCTGCATAGCGCCAAACAACCTTCAACCTATCAAAGGCCCTTATCCCCCTATTAGACGTCCCCTTGATGCCATCCAAGGCATCCCAATCAACTTCAAAAACTCCTGAATCATACACATCCCCGCCTTCGAAGAATGCGTTGAACCACGTGTGTGCGACGGATGTGACGATCGTCCACCCCGTGTATGTGGACATGGTGCGCCGATGGATGCTGATGTTCACATCAGAGGTAGGGAGAATAACCCTTTTGCTTGGCCGGAGAATTACGGCTGGCATGATGGCGTCGACGTTGGCGGAGTTGGTGATGATGCTTTGCATCATTTTACTCCATGGTTTCGGTGTGGTTACTGGTTGGAAAAACGAAGAGGACCTGGAGGCCGGCGAGAATGTTGAGCGAGATTGCGGAGTGGTTGTTTTTGGATTGTTTGCGCCTGGCAGGGTTTCAGTGTCGTTTAATTTAGATCTATTATCATCCTTACCTTCCTCCTCCTCCTCTTTTCCTTGTTTCATCAACGTCTTCACTCTCTTTGCGTCAATTCTTCTTTTTTGTTTCCCTTCCCCTTCTTCCTCTGTCGACCCATCTCTCTCTTCACCCATCACAATCCTCTCACACCGATGAAACTTATGAAAACTCTTAATCCTTCTGCCTTCTTCCACAAATCCTTCAATCTCAACCTCCACCCCATCCCTCAAACCCCATATATGCACCTCCAAAATTTCCACCGGCCTCTCCACATAAACTTTCCGTAACTCATTCGTCCACTGCTGCACATATCCCACCCACCGCAGCTGGCTGGGGATGCTCACCCCCTGGCCAAACCCAACCCTCATCCTCCGCTCCGTAAACTGCCTCAAGGCATCCTCAGCCACCCATCCACGTTCACTGATCAAAAAGCTGCAGGCAATAGTCCCACTCCGCCCTTTGCCCGCCTTGCAATGCATGACAACTACTCGTTTTCTTTTCGCATCCTCCCGTTCCCCTTCCACTATGGCAGCATTGGCATGCTTAACATCCTTAACATCCTGGCCATCCTTAATATTCTCATTTTCTAATAGCCAATTTCTGATACTCGCCATAAGAGGTGGGATAAGGGCGAAGGGTGGCGGGTGGTGATCTGGAAATGGGAAGTGGTGGATACGTCCGTAGACCTCTTCATCCGGGTACCCCGAGCCCTCCGCGCGGAATTCCCATATTGACCAGTTCTCACCATGCTTCAGGTCTAGAAAGCGAACAAGGGAGTCTGTGGGGTTGCGGTAGGCGCGACGTGGGTAGGTAGAGGACGGGCCAGAGGTAACGATTACTAGGGAGGAGAAAATTGTCAGCGAAGACAACTCTTTTTGACGGAAGGACAGGGGTTTGAAAGTCGTAGAACCGTAGAGCTGGATATTTACTTTCGTCGGTGACATAGCACAAGTCAAGACCAGCTTCTGGATGTCGCAAGCGAGGGCCGGCTATTATCTGGCGGAGAATTGAGGCCTGTTAATTAACAACCATTAGCATTACTTAGGGATTGCATAGCACTGGTCGCCCAAGAACAATGGAGATGATATTTTCACCGCGCCATCAATTGAAATTTAAAATGCAGTAATCATATTGGTGATGGTGATGATGATGATGATGATGATGCATACCATGACCTCTATTGGTGCTGATCAGAATGCCGAATACAAGCTCCCCAGACGTCACAGAAAGTGTGACCCAAGGTTCTCTATACGATAAGGCATATCTTTACCACAAGAGTATGAAGACTTAGCAAACAATAAATCACGAAGGTATTGCCAACGGAGGCGTTTGCACGAATGGGAAGTTTGTTAAAACTGTTTGGAGAATTGCGACAGAAGACCGGAGTACGAAGATGTCGAGATCTCAGCGATGATGTCACGGCTCCGTTTAAAACATAGATTACATATATTACGTTACTATATACATGGAATTGCGCTCTCAAAATGATGCCCTGCAAAGCATCAAGATCTATTATCCTCGGTAAAAATAATACCAACAATTCCGAGAGCCTATATATAGTTAATATGACATAGGCCGCCTAGCAATCGGTTTCCGTATATTGGCATCATACTGCAAGACCTTAGCATACTTATCCTCAGAATCAAAACACTTTGTCCGAACATGAATCTTCGAAATAGGCGTCAACGAAAACCCGCTCTCCATCATCTCAACAAAGTATTTGTGTGCCTCGCGGAACCGCCCTGCATCTACACACAGCAGTATCAGGTGCTCGTACGTCATCCGGTCCGGGAAGATGTCGAGCTGAACCATCTCCTGCACGAAAAAGTTGGCCAACTCATGGGAGCTTGTGACACGGCAGCCGTAGATTAGAGAGTTGAAGGTTGCCGCAGCTGGCCGGTGGCCAAACACCTCTGTTAGCGCCTTGTAGAATTCCACCGCTACCGTCATTGTCTTGTGGTGGACTGCGATTTCGATCACGGCATTCACAGCTGCTAAGGGTACATCTTGGAGGTCCTTTACCTTCAGTTTTACTAACGTCGCCCAGATGTTGCGGGGCGTGATGTTTTTTTCGATACAGTAGGTGACGATCGATCGTGTGGCGGTCTCGTCGAGCTTGAAGGTCGCTTTTTGAGCGGGACATAATATGCGAAGGGCACTCTCAAGGTCGTCAGCGGCGAGGAAGGTGTCAATGAGGCAGAGGTAGTCTTCCAGTAGAAAAATTGCTTTTCGCTCGTGCATAACTCGGAACACTTCGTGGGCTAGCCATGTATTGCCAGTTCGTGATGTCATTATGAGGATATTGTTGAAAACGCCATAGGGTGGGTTGATGAGCCCTTGCTGCACACGCTGTTTCCATATATAGGTCACGCATTTTTCGTGGAATGCCTCGCTGGCTCCAACAAGCACATGAAACCAAAGGTTCGGGGAGAGTTCATTGCCGCTATTTGTCCAGCTAACCATCAACTCTAGGACCATATCGTACTCTTCTGCGTTGCATAGATTGTATATAAACAGACTATATAGCCATGGCTCGATGGGGATATGTTGAGCTTGCATGCGCGAGAGATGGTCTAACACCATTTCGTACTGGCCCTCCCGAATGAGTCCTGCTACAACATTATGCCAACCCTCCGGCGAAATTGTTAGCCATCGATCCCGTAGAATATGAAGGATATTCTGTCGCAAGATGTAATCGGGGTGTATCGCAAGGACCTAGCCATTGTCGAAATACGTCAGCTACTACTAAAGGCAAATTAATGCTCTGTGGGGTTACTTTGAAACTGGGAAGACCCACCCTCAACGCTGCATGAAGAGTCGCGGAGTCAATTGGTATATTATATTCTTGCATCTCGTTCAGCAGCTTTCGAACATGTCTTGGAGACCCCATCAGCGCGTCCGCATTCGCCGATATCATAACAGTGTAATGCCATGTTTGCGGATCACAGCCACGTCTCCGGATCAGCTCTCTCATCAGTTTCATAGTGCGCCTATAATTTGGGCTACACTCAGCCGTCTTGCGAAGCATACTCTCTATGGCCTCATGAGAGTGTAGTTTTCGGAGTGATGGATGGATTTCGGTGAATTGTTTGAACGTTTCCCTCGATATTGGTTTCTTTGGGTTGTTTCTGGAAACGGCATGCTCTATCTCTCTAAGCAGGTCTGCTCTATTTAGTTCATCGGAAGTCCCATCATCCGCAGAATAATCCGATTTCTGTTCTGTCGACAGTAAGGTCTCCTGTGATGTAGAAGAAAAGGGTCGAGCGGCGGAGCATCGTGCCTTAAAGACCGCATCGCCGTGGTGCTGATTCGGCCGCCGCAATGGAAATCTTGACCACCTCAATGGCGCTTGTTTGTACAACGGACAGAGGCAATACCATAGGCCATCTGCGATAAGGGTTCTCGAAGACATGTGTTAGTTGTAAGACTGGCTGGCAATGGCTTGCACGGAGATGTCCACAGGCAAAGGAGAAACTTTTTTTTGGTGTATCTGCTTAGTCATCACATCCGCGGAATAAAAAATATAAATTGCAACGAGAGCAATTTGTAGGGAGAATTCAGAAGTCGTTGACATTCTCCGATAAAATATCCAAAGAATGTTGCCCTAAGCAATGCGCATAACAGCCGTAAAACGAATTGTCAATGTGACTTAAATTAATATTTTTCTTAAAGGGAAATATACATAAGATACAAAACACATACCCAACTACTCCAATCCGTCTGATTCATGCAGGCGCCAAAAGTGAACAGTATCGGAAACAGCAGTTGATCATATCAAGAAAACAAACGCAGCCCTTCCTTTTCTCTTTCCCATATCCTCTGTAATCTTGCTCTCCTCTTCCTCTCATATATACCTCTAACGACATGCTTTACCCGGTCTTCACCCTCAGCGAAATTGGCTTTAGCAAGACCAACGACACAATCGACCTGCTCAGGGGTGTAAACAAAATTCCATGTGCTCATGAAATCATCTCGTGCAGGGTCTATCGGTGCCGCAGTACCTTTTGGTCCAGAACATGTTTTTTCATTTTGTGGGTCGCTAACTGGAGCGGTGGAGGTTGGAGTTGGGGTGGATTGCGTAGGTAAAGCGGACGGTTTAACTGCGGTCGCAGCAGGGTTATTCAGAAGGGGGAAATAAACAACTGCAATGCCGGCGTCAACTTGCATGAGGAGGAATTCCGATTCGGGATTGTCTTTCTGCGGTAAATGGAACAGCCTCTTGGATGGCGGAGGCTCTTCTGTGGAAGTCCTCTCTTGCGTAGTCCCAAGCCAAACAGTACAGTAACTCAAATCGGTCGTGTCGGGGTCTGGACGCAATTCTGCAGAATCCTTGACCTCGCTCTGGATAATACTTCCACTTCCCAAATGTTTCCCTGGAATCTTACTCTTTGACTTCTGACTTTGTTCTTTGGCAGCGGAAACCTTTTCGTCTGACGTTTCTATCGTACTTCTCGCAGCTTTCTCGATGGCTTCGGCCGTTTCTGCAGGTTTAGTCCCAAGTTTTGGCCAACCTGATCCAATGGGCCAGCCCTTTATACCCCTCTGGCGTGCGTATCCTTCCGCCACTGAAAGCCAATTCTCTTCCTTGATGTCGGCTGAAGCATCAAAAACGACTATCATATCTACATGACGGCCGGGACGAAGAAGAGGATAAATAGGGAGATTATTGCTCATTCCAGCATCCATGAGACGGAGTTCTTCATCTTTAAAAACCGACCTTGGGCATGTCTTTGGAAGTCGATCTTGCAATCCAAGAACGAAATTCGGTATTGATGCAGGATCAAAAGGGTGAACACGAATAAGCTCTTCACTCTTTCCCTCTAGGATAGCATCGATACCACTGAATCCTGCGAGTCCCCGTAAAACTGGCCTTACTTCTTTGTAGTAATGAGCGAGAGTGGCACAGAATGCACTTCCCCAGATCCCCATGAGCATTGAAACTCGTAATTCAGGGACAGAGTAATCTTCCGAAAAGGGAATGTCTTTACCATCCGAAAATTTTCTTCCTAACGCCCACATGGGTATCCCTGCGGAAAACTCTTCACAAAACATTTCGTACGGGGTAAATTCGAACCACTCAAACCAAGTTTCTTTTTTTGGCTCTGGCTTCTGTCCATCTGCTATAATCTGCATAGAGGGATCTGGCGCAGCTGTATCGTCTGGTGGTATTTCATGACGAACCGCGGTATATATGGGTAAAGGATTAGCACCATTATCGATGAAAGCTCTCTGGTTTGAGAGCTTAAGGTCGGAGTCGTACAAGTTTAATGGCTGCCATGCCGGAACTAAAAGTCTGGCCGTCAATAGGAGACCGTATATGTCAACCAATCGAAAATCAGTGTCGGAATTAGCCTTCAACTTTTCCACCAAGCCTCTCAACAAATATTTATTGGTTGGAGGAGAGGTCAGCTGTCTAAGCACTTCGGGGGGGAAGGCGATGTGAATTCCAAGTCTGTTCTTCAAATGTTGCACGACTTTCACAAAATCTTGTCCTCCGAGCGACGAATTATAGATCGTCTGCAGCCAGCAGCTCCCGCTAACACCGGCGGTATACATGGCGCAATCCCAAAGACCAGCCTGTTTTGTGGCCAGATAGGAGCCGGCCCCGGCGACTACGGCACGTAGTCCACCACCGGAGCTGCATATTGCGATCACAGGTACATCGTCGGGATGTATATCGTCTTCGTTTAAGCCAAGATACGCCGCAAGAGATTTGACAATTACTTGGCGACGTCTCCATTGGAAATACCTCTCTTCGCGACAGAGATCATCGCCAATGCGAACATGGGCTTCCCGGGTTATTTCGGGATTTAACTCGGCATTATGAGCCTCTGACCAGATTTCATCGGCCAATGAGCCTTTTGCCATTGATAATTCACGTTGAAGAGTTTGGAGTTTCTCCGGAAGTACAACAGCCCATGCTGGGACGATATATTGCCTAATTAACTCTGATAAATCGACAGACATAACAGAGTCTTTGACAAGGGTGATTTTAGAAGTGACTGTGTCCCATGAAGATTGCGAGGTTGGAAGCTCGAC
The DNA here is from genome assembly GCF_000150735.1 of Paracoccidioides brasiliensis. Taxonomy (NCBI): domain Eukaryota; kingdom Fungi; phylum Ascomycota; class Eurotiomycetes; order Onygenales; family Ajellomycetaceae; genus Paracoccidioides; species Paracoccidioides brasiliensis. The sequence goes on from NW_011371367.1 coordinate 806,304, forward strand.
TGGCAGGTCGCGAGATGATTTGTTTGCTGAATCGTCTAGAACAGACCGCAGTTCGTTCAGGCTAATGTCCGGAAATATAGATGAATTTCTTCCTGGCCTCTTCAACTCGGGTGGAATCCCGCAGGCATTATGGTTCATCCTCTCCCAGGAGGCGCAGTTCCGATCCGAATCAGTTTTGATAGTTTGCGTTTCTGGGGAGAGATAGTATAAAGCGCCCGCGCTTAAAAGAGCAGTATATGTCATCGGGAGTCTCCATTGTGCGAAAACAGCTCTGGCAGTGCCCATTGCAACTGGGACACCACCGGCCTCCAATGTCCTCCTGTGTTGCTCATGAAACTTCAATCTGGCGCAATGTTGGAATTTTGGTGTAAAATTGTTTTTCGGGAGCAAGATCTGATCTGTCGAGCGATTCCACACTTAATTGGCGAATCCAGGGCTTATGATGTCATGCACGTGATTCTGGGAAAATCGGAAGCGGATGAAACTATCGGATAAATATTCTTCCTTAACTAACTGCATCCGCACTAGCTCCATTATGCTCCTTAAAACAACGTTCATCTTTGATCCAACGACCAAACAACATCCAACCTTTAAAGCTGCACGGAGAGAGTTTGTTTGAAGTATACTTCATTCTTCCAGTTGTCATGGATTGAGTGTTTTCTTTTCAAATATTTGTGTTGGAATGGGACAGGAGGCCCGAAATTGCTGTCTCCAGCTCCCATACCAGGGGCATTTGCCCTGAGCCTGGCTGAGATCGGACTATGCCACTGGAGCTATGGCCGGAATGCGGAACATGGTCCATGCGGAGGAGAGTGCGGAGGTGGAGGTTCTGTACGCAAATCTGGAGAAGCTCAACACCCTAACCAAGAAAATCCAAGGTTCCCTGGCTCGGCTTGAAACCAGTGGGAAGGTGGTAAAAGATGCGATTGGGCCAATCTACAGTAACACGCAATTGTTGCAAGTCACGAATACCAACATCGATAAAATTAATGAAGCCATTGATCGACTCCGTCAACCCCTAGATGTCAAAGGAAAGGAGGAGTCGATCATCCGCGCAGGGTATGGTGACATTATACAACTCCTCATCTCTCGCTCTGTATATCTCTGTCTCTACCTCTCTCATAATCTGGCAATGCTAACGGATTTTAGTCCTCGGAGCGCTGGGTTGTCGCAGTATCTGGGTGCTCTAAAACGAGTGGATCGTGCACTATCAGATCTAAACTCTACCAACCTTCGCTCGAACCAGAAAGCAGTGTCCGAATTTAACGCTTTGCTTAGTACGGGAAGCAGCAAGCTTCAGGAAATGTTCAGAGCAACCCTACGAGAGAGCGTTGCTACAATAGAGCCATTGCATTACATAACAAAACGTAGGTACCTACTCATTATGCCATGCAATTCGAATGGTACTCAACAGTTTTATAGAACTACCATTTCCCACTATTCCAAGCGAGCATATTTTGGAACTCTCACCAGTCTGCGCTGCGATCAGCTCCGCTGCAAACCATGGACCCCAGGTCGGACAAACTGAAAATCCCGCTATCAGGATTTACGCCGATATTCGCGGGCCATATATCACTTCCAGTTTGCAAAATTTCGCCACTGCTTCCATCAACACAGCAAAACGGAGACCAACCGATGGCCCCTATCGACAAGGGACTAACGGTATTGGAATGTACGCTAGTGGCATCGAGGGTATGTTACTTGCGGAGCACGAAAATATTTCCCAAATATTCCCGCCAGAAGAGCAAGGAATGGCGCTTCAAGCGACTTGTCGGCCTGCGATCGCAGATTTTTCGAAAACCCAACGGGAACTCAATACGTATATCAAATCCAATCTTATGACAGATTGTTTTCTCGGCTTTGAAATCATCGAGATCGTCACTGGACTATCATATCGACTCGATGCGGCCACTGGCCAATTGAAACCTCTCTTTTTTGAAGCCATGCGGCCGATTCGGGAAACGGCAAAGTCAGCGCTATCCGAACTGCTAGAGGAAACACGTCGCAAAGCTTCTTCCGTGGCCGTTTTACCCCCGGACGGGGCTTCGATCCCTCTCGTGGCCGAAGTCATGAGCTCCCTCTCTACCCTAACAGCATACTCAAAACCCCTTGCCTCAATCCTCACATCATTGGGCGACGGGAATTGGAAACCCTCCAGCAAATTCAAAATCACCCCACTAGACGTCAGCCCAGACAGTTTCACCCTGCTCTCCCATTTCATCCTTGACATGATCGAAACCCTCCTCTCCGCCCTTGAAGCCCGCGCAAGGGTATTCCACCGTCCCAAACCCATCCTCGGGGCCTTTCTCGCAAATGTTATGTGCGTGGTTGACCGTTCAATCCGCAATAGCAGTGAACTCTCTCACTACCTCTCTACTCCAGAAAATACAGCCCGTCTAGACGTATGGCGCAAGAAGTGTGTATCTACATACCTCGACGCCTGGCGGGATCCGTCCTCCCACCTCCTCGACGTCCAATATACCAGTCGGGGTGGTACACGACCCACATCTGGAGGCCAGGTTGACTCCGGGGCCATTGTCAAATCCCTCTCGTCCAAGGATAAAGATAATATAAAAGATAAATTCAAGGCGTTCAACTCCTCTTTCGAGGAGCTGATTATTCGACATAAATCGCTAAACATGGAAAAGGAAGTGCGTACTTTGTTGGCGAGGGAGGTCCAGGCCGTTATCGAACCGTTGTATTCTCGATTCTGGGACCGGTATCATGAAATCGACAAGGGGAAGGGGAAATATGTCAAGTACGATAAAGCAACCTTGTCAGCCCAACTCGCGTCGTTGGCGTAAGTATAATTCATTTAAATGGATTCCCCTTTGCAGCACTATACCCATACCCCCTATCGTAACACTTTTGTTCATCCTTCGACTCAAAATTGAACCACCCCTGGAGTTCCTTTGGTAAGAGTCAAAACCCTCCATTTCTCTCTGAGCACCCTTACTCATTTCATACCCTTCTGTTCCAATCTTCAATATTCCAATTCCAATGTCTTGCTCATTATTGAGTTCTTGATATCTCCAACTACATATATGCATGTAGCGATTGGCCTGTGTCCTATTTTGGTAATAATTTCTTCCTTTCTGATATCTTCCCTGTTTTGCCATTTTTTTGAACTTTTTATCTTTGTATAATATTTTTGTCTCTCCTTTTCTCTACAGAGTCACCTGTTCCATGTGGCCTCTGCATTTTCATGTGAATATTAAATTAAAAAATCAAGTGAAGATACAAAGACAAATGATTAGCCCTTCATTCATGCTGGGGGTATGTGTTCGCCTTGGCTTGGTTTGAGACTGTGATTTGAATTTTAAGACTTTGATCTATAAATTTATATCTCCACAGCCATCGACAAAAAGATTAATCGTCTTGTTAGATTCATTGAAAATATTGATCATTTGTAGATAATGATAATAAACAAAATATTTTGGGTCAAGGAAATCATTGTTAATGTCTAAAAACAATACCCTGGAACACTTGTGCTTAATATGAAGTACACACAGAACTGATCAAAGTTCAAAATGAAAGCTGAACATCACTACCAATAAAGATGGATACACAAACTATGAATGAAAACATGCAAACATTGAACTTGCATGTATAGAAAATGAGAAGATAACTACTATAGATATATGATGATGGTATACTTCACAAATGCATGAGGCTTGCAAAAAGGAAAAGAGAGGGAATATGTGTGAAACAAATAAATAAATGTTGACAGATGGTTAATCAAATATATGAGAACAAAAGGCTCGAATCAGCATTGAAAAATTAGGAAGTGGTAAAACAAAGAAGAATAATGGAATGTAAGACGTTAGATTTAACTGAAGACGATATATAAAGGCAGGAAGCAGATGTAGAATTCATACGCCCGTTAAAGCTCTGTGTACCGTTTCGCATGTATCCTTGGAAATCGGTAGGCAGTCCTCGTGCTGTGTGGGACGAAACGGGGGGCGTGTGACTGGAGGGACATGAGGGGTCTGTTTGGAAACTTGCCCTGGAGTGGTACATAATTCATGCAACACTTTTAATTTTCAATGCCTTCAATATCCGGGCTGGGGGACGACGTATCGGATACCTGTCAAATCACACCGGGTAGTTCGCAAGATTCAACAAGGCTAGTTTCGCTAGACTTCGCGGCTCCTGGCTATGATGTGACAATTCAAGCAAGATCATCTCCGCTTTCCAGTCAAATAACAAGAGAAAAGGGGGTACACTTTCAAAATTCCAAGAAAGCGACGAAGAGGGGAAGAGGGGCGTTGGGACCTTAGCCATGATCATCCAGGTACAAAAAATAATAAGTTGACTTAAAAAGATACGGGCAAATGGGGGTATGAATCGACAATGACAAAAATTATATGCAAAGGCAAAATATTTAAGCAGCAATCGAGTCCAAACCAAGCTGAAACAAGCCAATCAATTATCAAAAACAATTAAAAAAAAAAAAGAAAGGAGAAGAAGACAGTATTATATCGTATTGTGATTTATCGATCACCGCCTTCTGTCAGCAGCAGGCATTTCATAGATATCCTCCGGTACGGGTCCATTGTGTGTCGCACTCAGCCGGTGCAGGCTTACTGGACGCGAGGTACCCAGCTGAGGACTGGTAGAGTTTGTCGGCGGGCTTCCGGGCTGTATATATGAATTTCCTCTGCTTTGGTTATAGTATTCGGTTGATGCACCTAGAAGAGGCTGTGATTGCGCCTGTAGGGGGTTTTGAATGGGCGAGCCTGCCATTTCGGACGGACCTGGCGGGGGTTGGTGGACCTGAGGAGCATAGCCGGGGCTGTATGGCGGGGCCTTTTGTTCGGGTGCAAAATACCCCGCTCCAACTACAGGTTGGCCGTATTGTTGTTCTTGCATCAACGGTGCAGTTGGTGCTAGACCCTGAGTACTACCGTTCTTCTTGCCTTTACGATAGAAGAATACGATGATTGCAGCGATAGCAATGATACCAACAACAGCTCCGGCAACAATTCCACCAATTGTCCCCCCTCCAAGCTTCTTTTTACCCTTCCCCCCATCGCCGTCATCCTTGTCACCAATAACGTCACCAGAATTTTGGGGTTTTGAAGGCGAGGTGCGGGTAGCCGTCGGCTCTGCAGTTTCGGTTGCGGTGCCAGGAGAGAGAGACATCGACAGAACTGATGATGTACCCGCTAGAGTCTGATAGTTTGGTCCATAACGGGAGGAAAAGTACTCTGATAACAGAACAACCTGTGACGACACACCTACGGATGCTCTGCACCCCAAGAGTTGTTTGCCATTACCAAAGAAGTATGTTCCACAAAAAGGCAGTGTCGTTTCTGCACATCGAATAATTCTAGGATCTTTTGAACATGCCTCGTCGCATTTGTCTTCCCAATTCAAACACTTAGTCGCTATGTCGGTACATTGTTGGGCATTTGAACTTGCGCAACAGCCCACAGCTGTACCGTATTGTACGCAGTTGGCACCAGCAAACGCACAAGTCAACAGGTTATCTAGTAGCAGCATCAAAAGTCAGCACCCAAATATCACACTAAAACGAGTTTTTTTAAATCTTTCCCCTTATTTTTTGTTGTGCAATGAGTCGCTTGGTAGACTAACTAATATCGCCGTTTACCAGACCGCAATAATATCCAGGAGCCGGATAATCAATCGCTGTCCGCACTGCTCGAGCCGCCAATTCCTTTGGAAGTCCACGGGGAACTCCAGGAGGGTCAGTAGGGAGAGGAGACATGCCGAAAACATCAGCCATTAGTTGAACAGTTTCTCGAGGAAGAAGGCGATCTGACAAGGCATCTGCTCCCCCTAAGGAGAGCAGGACTGCGGCCAAGTTCAAGCGAACCATTGTACTGAACCAGACACTGCCTATGCTGTTGCTCAATGCTGACTGTGCAGTGATGGTCGCGGATGTTTTTTTCGTTCAATGAGAAGCAAAAATGGAGCCAATTCAACTACTGTATAATAAAAAACGAGCGAAAACGGCACGAAAAGAGCCAGAACGATCGAGTTTGATCAAATAAAATATATAAATTCTACTCCGTACTTGAAGGGAGCAAAATATTAGCAATTCTCGTCACAGCTATCGTGACTCAGGCAGAAAATGGGTGGATGAATAACAAATGAGACGGAGCAAAGTAAAAAAAAGAGAGAATTGGAAATGGGGGAATAGAAGAGAGTTTAGAAGAGAAAGACACCAGAAAAAACAAAATAAATGGGGGAATGGTCGTTCCAAGTCCATATTTCCAAGCCTCAAATAATGTTGGCGATGGCTTGGTCAGTTTGGAGTTGTTGATTGAGTGCCAGCACAGTGGAGCGAAGTGGAAACAAACACGAGGCTGGTGCCAATGACGGCCAGAGTCCTTCGATCGTTCCCCTCGGCAGACACTAATCCTTGACCTGCTAGGCACTTTAGAGCAGTGTGGCTAAATTATGGCAAGGGTCTGAGCCATCCTTAGACTCTTTTGGGTTCCATGTGTCAGGACTCAGGAGAGTTTGTTGACATGCCAGAAAGAAAATTCCATTTCTGGCGGGACAGTGCATGGCAGTCGCATTAATCATAGAGGAAGTAACTAGTTAGTTAACTAACTGGTTACTTTGTGCTCCGTAAATGGTAGACAAAGTAAAGACGCCTGGAGCTCCAAACGCGATATGACAAAGAAGTCAGTGAGCAGGATGGAAGTTTGTCAAGTGTCCCTCCCTGAGCGACACGACACGACCCGCAGGCCAGACACACGCCGGTTTGAGTTGGAAATTAACAATACCGTATTAATTTTGCCCATAGACCGTTCATTGCCCTGTTAGTAGGTACCTCTCCCTAATTGTTCATCATGCGAACCGGCTGCTGCCATCGAACTTCAACATCCTCCCTCTTACCAGTCAATCACCACAAGTTCAGAGTGTGAAAATGTATTCAAAGCCATCACATTGCGCCACAGGTCACCAAGATCTAGCAATAATCGCGGTAACGCCACCAAGTTGCAAAATCTGCCATCCTGCAGATTCATGAAAGGACTGAGCTTTGCAAGCCTTGGGCTGAAACTGATGAAGCGGCAGTCAAAAGCGAGAAACACAACGAAGACGGCGTCAAATTAGCCTCGACCACGCCTTTCCTCTTTGGGACCGCAGCGGGGCGGGGGAACCTTGGGATCTCAGCCGCATGTCAAACTTCAACATCACGTGGAGGCAAGGCGGCAGACTGGAAGGTATCTTCCCGCTCTTTTTGTGTTGTATGTACTTTAATCAATGGAGTTAAACTGTGGGGGGAAAGCTAGACTTGATTTGATCTAGTGGCTTGACTCTAGCTTGGCTTTTTAACCAATCAGAATGCAGAGTCGCTTAAGCTCCTTGGCCTCTGCCCAATCAGTAATGGACTTCAACCGATGGCGCTTCTCAAAGCCACCACAAAAACCTGTGGGATGCTCGATGAAAACTCCGGTGGGACAATTCGATTGGAACCTGACATGGGAGACCGATATATATTTAGAAACTTCCGCAGCCCTGCTGTAATTTGAAATGAAAACTTCAAAAGTCAGAATATACCTGCATACCCCGTGAATCAATGTTGGTATTGGTCTGCCATTCAACATCCACTTTCAGCTTGAATTCACTCAGAGACCCATACGGAGAACATCTTGTGAAGAGCTGGAAAGTGAAATGAGTATAGACCTCTTGCTGGGGTCATATAATTGAATCCCATGGTTGGATCTGTGCTTCATACTTATACTTACCTCCAGATTCGACTCCCTCTCTTTCACTAGGACTTTATGTCTGGCCGTCTATCTTAGACGACAACGTGACCACTTGCAGCAGAGTCTTGATTAACAGTGTCAAGGTGACGGGGTGCTGTATGTATTGCACAAAGAGCCATCAAGAAGCACGTGCAGTGAAGCAAGTTTTCCACACCAATCACGGACGCCAGGTTGAGCAACTTGGATCTCGCACAGCGCAATGGCTAGATGTCATTGTACCGGGGAATAAAGAGCTTGGACTCGGAAGTGAAAGATGTCATGGCAGCATAAAGCAGCATTCCCATGTCAGAAATTATGTGCGGTCAGGATTTGAATACCATTCAGCTATGCATTTCCTGTTGGGAATTTCACTCAATCAATGTCTGAGTTTCCTAATGATGCATGAAGGAGCGAAATAAAACTGAACGAGAAAAACGGGGGGAAAGTTCCGATTTGAAAAAAACTAAGAATGAGAGAACCAAACCAATTGACCACCTAGATTCGCTCGCTGGTGAACAAAGGAATTAAGCATTCATCACAAATCCAGTCCACCAAACTAAACCGGCACCACCAATGCGCACATTGGCAACATAACACATACAAGCCCCAAATCCTTCTCCCGTTCTTCAAATGGGTTCCGTTCCAACGGTCTCCGGCGCCGCGCTCCTCAAAACAGCAGAACTCCGCAACGGGTTAGTATATATATATAAACCCGCACACCGCCATCCGCCTCCTCCTTTGCCTTACCACTGGCCCACACCGTTCACTCATGGGTGTCTTGGCGTGCTTGTGTTCCCAGCCTGGAGCTGATCCAGGGTGTACATATCACTGCTTGACGACATACCGTGCCAAGATCTCACGGGGAAGCATGTTGGAGCCGGCGTATATTCTTGATGGGGTGCAGTCGTATGCAAACACCATGGAGCGACAGCACCCGTGGGCGATTTGGCAGATTTCTGCGTTTGAGTGCCATTGATAGTGGCAGTTTACGCGTCGGGGATTTTGTAGGGGGTCTAAAAATGCTAGATGAAGCTGGACTTTCTTTTCTCATTTTACCTTTGGAATTTTATTTTATATCTGGGCTGGATGTTAGAAAAAACTTACGGCGGAGAATGAACAGTCCACCATCTCGATATCGCCATCCGTGGTTCATAGAACAAGAGAGAGCGTGGCCAGACTTGCAGATGGTCACACTTTGCTGGCCTCTTCTATGACTGGTTGTGTTTGTGTTTTTTAAGTGAAGTGTCGGGTGGGATGTATACTTCGGAGGGGCCCGTACGACATTCCCGGCGACCCCTGAGATAGGGGGAGGTTACCTTTATTTGGAACGGTAAGCATGAATGGCAAAATGTATAGATATAGATTTCCTGTAGCGCCTCCTAACAACCCTCTCCCATGCAAGAAAGGTAAGTAAACTTCAAAATCAAGCTTACACCTCAACTCCATCCTCCGGAATCTCAACCACGACAGCAATTCCCCAATCAAACGGCAAATCCGCACCATCTCAATCTGCAAAGATGTCCAGAAATAACAACATGATAAACAGAACATGTACATAACGCTAAAATATCCTATCCATACACATGCCGTGATTTTGTATACGATATGTCGTAGGGAGAAGTATTCGCGGAACTTGGAGGTAGCTTCAAGGTTGGGCCCCTAGGTCTCCATTACGCGGCCGCTTTGCCCTCCCTCTTCCTCCCCTTGGCGGTGAAAGAGGCATCGTTTGCCAGCGGAGTCAATGAAGGGTTAGGTGATTGAAGTCGAGTCCAGAGATTGTCCAATAACGTAGATGGTTTGGCGTAACTGGGTGGCTTGCTTCGGGAATCGATATCAATGGTGTTTGGATTGGAGAGGGAAACGACAGAATTTAAGGGATGGATTTTGCCCGTGTATTGAGCAGTTACATGATGAACAAATGGTAATAAAAACGGAGAGTGCAAACATGCAAACAAATATTAGATAGGTTATCATTAAGGAGACATTTTTGGGAGATAAATTTTATTTGCTAGAAAAAGGATACAAGAGAAAGCCCGCACATAAAACAAAGCATCTCCATATCATTCATGGCTGGATTCTGTATGAGATAAAACACACAGCAAATACGAAGGGCGCTGTTGATCCTTGCTGACAGCATTCTCATTTTTACATCTCCCTATTCTCCTTTCCTCTCCCCTCCTTTCTCTCTTTCAATTGCTCTCTTCATCGGCCCTTGATTTGCTTCTCCGTTTCTTTATTTTCTTTGTAGGTATATTTTCTCTTCCATCTGTCCCCAGAGCGGGGCTATTAACGTGGGGAATTAGGGCTTGGCAGCCATGTGACTCAACGATAATTGTGATATTCAGGCACCGTATTGTCACCCCCGTAATAATACCGGAAGCAGGAGCCAACTCTGAAATAAAGTATCCTCTACCTTCTTTCACTGCTGTCCTCCTGCCAAGCTCTAGGTATTAAATACATGGCTGACACTGCTTCCGGTAACTAATACAGCCTTCCTTTTTCCACGGCGGGATGCAGTGGGGAAACCTTCATATCTTCAACTGCTCAATCTCAACCTCATCTCATCTTCTTCTGCTGTATATAACCTATACACATATCTATAAATATCTAGACCTAGATGGCATGTGACCTCTAATCCCTCTCTCGCCTAAACACCCAGTCTCGTCAATCCACGGCTCCCATCTGCCCGACCAAGCTCTTTGTGGTATCCACCCCTCGACCTCGGCATCGCAACAGTCATCATCTGCTCGGTGGGAGCTCCGTTCTTCTCCGAACTTTTCGACGCCGAACGTACTTCAGCCATTCCTTCGAAATAACCCGTACAACTACTACGATTACTCTCCTCACACTTTTACCCTCTCCTCACACTTTTACCCTCTCCTCACACTTTTACCCTCTCCTCAACCCCCCCCCCCCCCCCCCCCCCTCCAAACATCCTAAAGGCACCATTCCACGGTGCCTTACAACCCCAACCATGTGGAAGGCTTCCGACCGTCTGATAGATACGATCCGTCACTATGCTTCGTTTCCCGCTACTGGTGTCTCTCTGAGGCAAATGGTCCGGTTTGGAGAGAGGCCTTCAACGGGTGTGTTTTTAAAAATCTCTTACAACTTATATTTTGAAATTGCGCATGTTGCATCCATTTCATATGTTAGATAGGCTTAGGCAATCAATTGCTAACCTGTAGGGCCCTTGGCTGATTCTCGTGGGCCACTCAGGTACCCTCTTTCGTGCTTCCCAGTTTCTCTCCGAAGAGCTGCCCATACGCCTTGCGCATCGCGTACAGGAACTGGGTGACCTTCCAGATGGCTTGAATGAAATGCCATCAATAAAAAAGGTCCGCGATTGGTATGCACAATCATTCGAGGTATGAATCGCCACCCCCTCTTGACTCATTCTTGTAGATATGGTTGTTTTCCACTTCAGAATAATTCTGAGTAATTTGTGGCGGAATCACAGGAAATCATCACTCTCCCACGACCTACGCTCTCGCAAGAAGTCAGATCTCGTCTCCTCCGCCCAAGCAAGCAGAATGGCCGGGATGCCAACGTTCTGGACGAAGCTACCCCCAACCCAAGCATAACAGACGGCCAATATCGATCGTCCACGACTTCCATTCTCAAAGGAGACGAGTCATGTGCCAATGGAGTCACGAACGGCAGCAATGGAAACGGCAAGAGAACAGGAGCTGGAAGCCGAAGATACTTTGTTGCCACAGATGATGGCGGAGACTGGCCACCAGAGCTCAATGAATACAACAACAAGTTCTCCAAGACGCTGCAGCACATCAAGCGGAGACACGATGGCGTCGTAACAACTGTAGCACAGGGTATCCTGGAATACAAGCGCAAAAGACAGCGCATGCAAATTGACTCAAACATCCAGTCGTTCCTGGACCGCTTCTACATGTCCCGCATAGGCATACGCATGCTCATAGGCCAGCATGTCGCTCTCACCGATCAAATCTACGTCCACCACCCCAACTACGTCGGCATAATATGCACAAAGACAAACGTTCGCGAATTGGCTGAGGAAGCCATCGAGAACGCCCGGTTCGTCTGCGAAGATCACTATGGCCTCTTCGACGCTCCCGAGGTGCAGCTGGTGTGCAAATCCGATCTGAACTTTATGTATGTCCCCGGCCACCTATCGCATATGCTCTTCGAGACCTTGAAGAACTCGCTGCGTGCGGTTGTTGAGACTCACGGGGCTGAAAAGGAGGCATTCCCCGTTACCAAAGTGATTGTCGCTGAGGGCAAGGAGGATATTACGATTAAAATCTCCGACGAGGGTGGTGGTATTCCCCGCTCCTCGATCCCGCTTGTCTGGACGTATATGTACACCACAGTCGATCAGACACCCAGTTTGGACCCGGATTTCAATAAGAGCGACTTCAAAGCGCCCATGGCTGGATTCGGGTACGGATTGCCGATAAGTAGGCTGTATGCGAGGTATTTTGGTGGTGATTTGAAACTGATAAGCATGGAAGGGTTCGTACTAACTAACCGTCGCAATACAATGTCCTCCCTTTAAATATCACAGCCAACTAACTCATTCCTTGTTCTTGTTGAAAAATAATATAGCTACGGCACAGACGTCTACCTCCACCTAAACCGCCTCTCCTCCAGCTCCGAACCGCTCCAGTGACAATTACCAGTCATGAGTGATGGCATCCCACTCGTGCAATCTTCACGACACCTATACTACCCGCTCTACGACGATAACATCTCATCTTCGGCAACAGCTACTTCACGGGCCGTATCACGAGTGCTATCTCAGGGATTGACGCCGATGAACATTGAAGCGATACGAGCTCGCAAGCGCGCGGGGGGGAGCGGTCGAGAGGTCTCCGTGCGCAAGCAAGTTGGGGATGCGGTTAGCTTGGTTAATGAGGAGAGAGGAGGTCGCTGAGGTGGATTGGAGTGAAATTCGTTTCTGTTGGACACGTTACAAGAAAGTCTCTTCTTCTCGATGGATGATGGGGCGGGGGAAACAAGTCTGTCGGCACGGGGCGACAAATGGGGAGAGAGTGCCCGCTGTAGCGTAGGTCTGGTTCATCTGGACGATGCGGATTGTTCGTCTCAGCGGATGCTGACGCCCCAGGGAATGTGTCTGCCTTGTCTGCGGATTCGGAAATCACATCCGCTGCATATTCCCCTATCGTATTCAATTAGCGAATTGCAATAGGAAGAGAAGCCGGACACAGAAACCCCCTGAAAATCCCATACTTCTCATCGACTTACTTCTGCAACAACCGAAACTGTCAGAAGAGCAGGAGAAAGTACATACCGAAAAAAATTCACATAGCGGAGAATCGAGACACGCTTGGAAAGAAACAAAGGCCTTCGCATCATTGGCATCCAGCATATGATGCATGATGAACAACATCATCCTAACATCCAATCTCCAACAAACCTGACCGATCCGACGCCCTCAAAGTAACCTCGCATCCCGATCCAACCAGCAATCCTCCTTACCCCGTAGATTCGCGCTGTTGTGCGTGGAAAGGAATTCTCCAATTCCCACGATCCTCCTATCAGCTTTGCCGACGCACCTTTCAACGCCCAGCTTGTCTCATCCTGACACATGAAGGCAGACAGAGCTTGATTATTTGGAAGGAATGTGAGTCGTTGATGAGGTGATGAATGATCAACTCTTTTCAATTCATCTTTGATGAACCACCCTAAGCACAGTCAAGCAGCATTATTATGCTTCTCACTGTGCATTGTATGTTTTGGTTAAAAGCTCTGCATATACGTAACATACTCAAGGTATTTTAAGAGAGGAAGAGACTGTATACATCTTTCTGAGAAGATGTATTGAGAAAGAGCAGAGTTATGTTTCACACTTGTTTTTGTTAATTTTTTTTTGGTCCATATTTTAGGTTTATTAACCGGAGAAACATATTGTACAGCACATACAATGCACACATACAGTCAACTAAACAAATACATAAATAGTATATAGTGTAAAACCATATTTAATGCCTTCTCTCATTGATATTTTTTTGAAGCTGAGTAAAGCGGAAGAAAAGATTGAATTTACTCCAATGGTCTCATCATTTGAAATAGTGAAAAAATTGAGAAAATGACTCGAGACTGAACTTTGTCATTGAGCTCAAGAGATATTTACCGATCATGAAGAAGAGAAAAAGGAAAGATTCACACCTGTGACATCTTAATCAAATATATCATCATATTGATTTTTCTCTTCACAAAATCTTTGCTCTCTCTCCTGAACAACAGTAATAATAGCCTATGGCCTGACTAACTTCACCCCACTAAGGACAAACTCAAATAATTATCTGGTCCTAGCCCAACAACACCAAACGCCCTTCTACCATATCCATATCCATATCCATCATAATCCCATACTCCAGCCAACTCCGACCTTCCCCTTTCTCCAAACCGCGACCCCGCCTATCCAACCCCCGACCCCGTTGCCCTGCCAGCAAGCCTGGCGCTCCTCCTCATGCCCTGCCGACCACTTCCACTCGCTCCCGCCCCTCTTCCCTTTGCACTTCGTCTCGTCAAACTCCGATCGCCACTGCCGCCTCCATCGCTTACCCCAGCATTATCAGCAGATGCCGATAAACCCGCAGACCGACGCCCGTCATCCCCATCACTCTTATTCTGCCACCCACCATCGACCTCCAGAATATCAACGATAGGAAGCTGTTTTTCGTTTGAATATGACGACATTGGTATGCCCGTTACTGTAGTGCTGGCTCCAGATGTGGCGGCAGGTGGGGCGCCGATATGTCTCATGGAGGTGGGTTTGGATGAAGCGATCGCGGCCCAGGTTGAAGAATTAGTCGGTGTGGAGGTGGTGGCAGAGCTGGTAGGTAGAACAGGCATGGGCATCTCCTTCCGTTTCAAAAATTTGCCTTGCAAGGCGAAGGCATGTCTGTAGTTCTCTGGCATGTTGAGGCCGATGTAATGGTGTTGGAAGCGGCGGCGGGTGTCAGGGATTGTCTAGGTGAGATTTTTATTTTTATTTTAGTGTACATATTACTCCGATTTAATACTTCAATTTGAATGGCATGCATCGCATACGGGAATCATAGAAACTTCGACAAGAATAAGGGAGAATGCATGGGTGGATATGACAAAAAAGAGACGTAAACATACCTCATAATTTGCCACGGCATGGTTCATCAGTAGCTCCTGATTCGTCAATACGCTGAGGGAGGCATGGCGGCGTTCGCGCAGGTAGACTTTGAGGCGCATATGGCTGACAAGCGGCGGATGCATTGGCAGGTCTGCAGAGCCGAAGTGGGGCTGCGGTTTTGGTCTATATTGATCGCGACGGCCTACATAGTGTTATTACATGTATTGTTGGTTGATAACGAGATGGTAATGTCTGCAGAACGACAATACCAAACGAAGAAGGGAGAGAATGGGGTAAAATGCAATTATCCTCGGATACTCCCCTCCCCCTATCCCTGCAACAAAGGGAGAGGTGAAAAGGAGTCAGGGGTTAATAAATACTAACCAAAATGCTCATCCGCATCAACTTCCTCTGCTTCCTCCACCACATTCACAGTATCAGAGTCGCCATGTCCACCCCTTCTCCCACTCGCACTCGCACTCATATTCCCCTGTCCCTGTCCCTGACCTGTTCCAAACACCTGCATCCTAACTTGCTGCGCATAGTCCTGTGCCTCTGCCAAGCGCACATGAGCTTCAACTTGCTCCTGCAAATCAGTAGCTTCCAGTATGCGCGTCCGCGCCTCAAGGACACGATTATACGCTGTTTGGAGGAGTTGGCGGGCCTGCCAGGATAGGTTTTGCGGAGGGGTGTAAGTTGTTGGGTTGGACTGATTGGCGCTCATGGCTTTCGTACTATGGGTGATGTATGTACTGGCTAAATGAAGACAGGAGAATGAATATAGACTGGGTGTTTCAACGGGTTGGAGATATGGAGTAGGTGGTTGATGGGTATGGGAAGTGGGATGAGGGATAGATATTATATAAGTCTAGGTATGTAGGATACACGTAGACCCCTATGACCATTGTCACAAGTTAGCCAATCACTCATTCAACTATGTTAAACCAGGGAACCCTGAGGATGCATATATATGTATGTATGTATGTATGTATGTATGTATGTATAACAGAATCACACGGAGCAACACACCCAGCTCATGAGGACCAAACTCCAATAAGGTATAAACACGAAAAACAAAAGAGATACAGGGAAAAATATATATTTACAATACCAAGATCACCCCGCAATCCACAGTCAGTCCCCTCCAATACCCCGAGCGTCTTCTAAACCTCTTAGCCTGACCTATCACCCCTCAAACCAGGTACCTGGGAAGCCCGAGCGAGGCGCCTCAAGCACGACATACGCTAGCCAAGCAGCAACCGACGCAAGCTCAGCATTGTTTTTCCTTTGCAAACACTACTTGATTTGATAAACAAGAGTAGAATAGATATATCAGATTGGATACGCCGTTTTTGAGCAGACGAAGAAGAGAGAAGCGGTCTCCTGCGATAGACGCTGCTTGTTGTTTTGTGGTGTCGATGATGTTCGATTATGCTCTTGTCAATCGGCGGGGTAAATTAGACTGTGTTGGGCTTAGCGTGCACGGACAAAGTTATGCTTATTGTTAGGTGCCAACTACAACTAAGCTGGAAGATCTGATTGGCTGATGATTTCGAATCTAAAATATTTAAAATCTACATTTACTGAAACGCTTTTCTTATATAGTATTTCTTAACTTTGTACATATATAAAGATTTTGTTACGACGCAGCTGCTTGCAATATGGATTAAGGTTTTGAATCTTGGAGTTGATAGAAGAGACTTGAAAGAGCAAACATCATATGTCTGTACGCCTCGACAGTCACTTGCGTGCTTGAAAATTGCCTAGTTTCTGAAGTTCCAATGACTAGACGAAGCCTATCTTCCCAATTGAAAGCTTGATATTTTGATTTGATGGGAATAATAGACTCAGTGGCTGGAATGAGAACGCAATTCCACTTGGTGATCGCTTTCGTTACAGAGAAGCCGATGAAATTATCAAAAAGGCTACCTCAAGGGGCCACAAGGTAGGCCTACTCTTGGCCGCCCTCCCTCACGATCTGAAAATTGCTACCCCCTGGAAAAATTGTACTTTGCGGAAAAGGACAATATTAAACACGGGGGAGAAGAAAACCCAAACTCCCAGGTGTTGATACACAGGACAGAATAACCCGACGCCTTCTATCCCAATGCGAGCTATACAGCGGAGGCATGTGCTCGCGTATGTGTTTATCCCATATTTCCCACACGCGCTATGATATACAAGGCATGAACAAAGGAGATTGGTTAATATATACAAGAAGAATCAGGGGGAGGGAAACAAGGAAAACAGGAAGCAAACACGTCGAATCGGCTCCAAGAGACCAGGGGCAGGATCAAAATAAACATTAGCATGTGCGTTCGTTGTTGCGTCGATATAGGTGTAGTGTCGGATTGGGTCGACTTGAGTCAAACATTGCATCTATGCATGTATGAATTTTTGGGCCACGGATAACGCGTGTGCTCCCTACCAACAAAAAAAAAACATTGAGCAAAAATCCTTAAAAAAAGAGATGCAATAGGAGGGGGATGGGGAAATACACACCATCTCGTCTTATTCGGATTATTATAAGCATCCAGATGGGTCCGAATATACCTCGTCGTTTCATAGCCAGTCGGATCACACGTAACACTCTCCTTATCCGGATCTTGATAAATCCTGATATAATCAAACCGCATCGTCGCCGGCATCAACTTCGCTAATCCGGTCAAATTCAACGGTGCGAATGTCTTGGACATTCCAAAGTTCAATATAAGCGCCATGGGCTCGACGGGGATGACACGCTGCCCTACGTTACCGTTGGGTCCCAGGGCACGAGCGTCTAGCTTCCATGTCTTGTCGGCACCAACGAACCAACTTATTTCTCCGTTTTTGCCGGGTTTGTATTCGAAGGCGTAGACTTGATACTCTTTGCCGTCGTACCATTTGTTGTTTATATTTGTTAAGCCTGATACGGCTTGTTGGTATGGTCCACCTCGATAGTTGTTTATGGAGGAGATGGACGGGTTGTAGAGTTCGTAGAATTCTGGACAACGTGTGGTAAGTTATGACAGGAGCTAATAAAAGGGGACTGTTGGGTGGGCAAGGGAGGGGCGGGGAGGATAATACCAAAGTTAGGCATATACCACACATCAAACGGAGCGACCTGTACACTCTGCGACACATCACCTATCGTTGACGGTAACTTTGGATCCAGGGCGTGCACACTTGCTTCAATAACATCGATTTCGGGGGCACTTCGCGACTTGCCCGGGTTTGGGTGATCCTCTCCCTTGCAAGTGCAGGCTGGCAGCCGCATGCCAGGCAGCCAACTAATACCATCCGTCGAGCTCTGGTTGGGCGTAATGCCGGCATCGCATATGTCGTCGTAGCTATACGGCCACATTCCTTCCGTAGTCGCAGCGTAGCCTGGACGGCCCAGATTGCCCATTGTCCAAAACCCTGGCCAGAAACCTGATGTGTCGCCACGTCCTGGAAGAGAGATGCTGGCTTCTAAGCGGCCACCAGTAAAACATAGTTTATTCCAGGATTGGAGCATGCCGGAGCGATAATCCAGACCATGGTTTTTGAAAGCATCGAATCGAATTTCGAGTTTTCCGTTTCTCGTTGTTATCGCGTCCGGGTCGTACCACTTGGGGGGAACAAGTTAGCAAATACATATAAAACCGAAAAATTTCTAGCAATTAATTATTTAAACCATTAGACACACCTCTAGATCCTGCGTCACTCCATACCAAATATCAACCGCCTGAAAGAACGGGTCGTCCCCATCGTAGAATGTGCGTCCATCTTTGTTGAACTCGTCGGAAAACTAATAATTAGTGGCAAGCGATTGGTTGGTTAGGTTAGCCTTTGGCGTGATAACATCAACAACTAAACCCACATCGACTCGAAAGACAGGATGCACTCACCACCAACTTCCACTGCTTTCCACTCGAAGACGTAATAGATCTCACAGACTGCGGCGTATCCGGATCGATAAGTGATGTTCGAAGATTTTGAAGATGCGGAATGGGACCAACGTCCAAACACGAGTCATCCGTGCAAGTCGGTTTATCTCCCTCCTTCAGTTTGTCGAAGAACGTCCTAAACAAAAGAAAAAGCCTCCGATCAGTTTGAAATTTCAAAAAGTTTTCAAGAGGAATTTTGAAAGGGATTAAAAAAGAAAAGAAAAGAAAAGAAAAGAAAAGAAAAGAAAGTCCATACAAAAGGGGATAAATGATGAAAAGCGTCATAGCGCCAAGAAGCACAATGATAAGCCCAGCGATATTCAAAATGCCTCTCCGTGAGCACACTTCACAATCCCGATCCGAATCTGACGGGTCCGGGTTATGCAGATAATCGTCCTTTTCCACATCCTCGGGATAAACCAGCAGATTATCATAATCGGGCATTATAGCATATTTCTCCACGACAGTCTGAGTATTTATTTCATCCTCAGCGACACTGCTTA
The DNA here is from genome assembly GCF_000150735.1 of Paracoccidioides brasiliensis. Classification (NCBI taxonomy): domain Eukaryota; kingdom Fungi; phylum Ascomycota; class Eurotiomycetes; order Onygenales; family Ajellomycetaceae; genus Paracoccidioides; species Paracoccidioides brasiliensis. The sequence goes on from NW_011371367.1 coordinate 825,550, forward strand.
CTCTGGAGTGATCCCAATACTTCCCAGACGAATTCAGAAGATGCCCGCGACTCTCCCAACTCCCACCTTCTGAGCTCCAGCTTGTCCTCCGCGAGGAGAAATTTGAATATCCCATCGAGACATCTTTGTCAGTTTGATAGCGACGGGAGTAATGTGGAGGGGCCAGGTGGTCTAGAGAGTCGTTGGTTTGAACTGACGAACCTTGTTGGTATGCGGGAGAGTATGGAGGCTGTGGGGGGGTGATTAGGTAGCAAGGAGGGGAAGGGTCTTGGAACGGATCTTTCTGGCCCTCTCTGGAACTCGTTTTGATTTTGGGTGGATGTTGTTGTTTATGGAGATGATTTTGCGGCATGATGGATCTTTCACTTTCAATATGGAGGAACGCGGGGGGGTTTGAGGGAGGATGAGGGGAGTCGGAGGCCTGATGGGGGGACAAGTCCAATACTCTCAAGGCGGATAACCACCACCATGTCCCGGATAGCAAAGATTCCAAGGGATGCGAATCTTAACGAGAGAAATACAAGTTAACGCGCGGGGACTCGAGAATGCGATGCTGGGCCTAGGTAAATATAAATGAATGGATGACAGCAACAACGTCGACAAAGGGATCGAACAGGAGGCCAATGAGTGGCTAGGAAGCAAGTGGTGATATGTCGAGATAGGAGCCTCGTTATAACCTTAGAACAGTGGTCAGTGGAGGAGGATATTGATGCTGAGGTTGGACTTGGATGTTGAGGATGTGCCCAAGTATGCGCAAAGAATGCAGCGATTGCAACTGCATAACAAGGTTTCAAAAAAAAAAAAAAAAAAAACCTAGGTTAGAAATAAATAAACACACCTCTTGACTGGCCTGGTGCTGGTGATGAGTGTTGGGTATACTCTGAAATCCCGAGTAACGAACGGATGGGTTGAATGATTTGACCGTCCACCGACCGCGCGCGCTGTGCACATCACTCACTTCCCAATTGAATAAACTTCCAAAGGCTTGGGTCAAGCTTGGGTTACCTCAGACTGCTTAACCAGTATATAGCTAATTGCGCTTGCTAAAGATCCTGGATGAGTAAGAGTCTGTTGTGGATCTTCTCCGGAGGGCGGAGATTTGACTGCCCACGGTTCGAGCGTATAGATTAATCAATTGAGGCAGTGAACTGGGTAATGGAACGGGGCAGTGTGAAGGACAGAGGGGCAGAAAAAGGAGATTAAAAAAGAAAATCACCGAGGGACCCAGAGTAGAGAGCACAGCAGAAAGAGAGTAGAGAAAACAATAGAAGGTTAGGAAGAAAAGAGGCGAGGATTATTTAAGACAGACAAGAGCTGGAAACACGAAGTTACATATATACAAACCTACATACATCATCATCATCATCATCATCATCATTATTATTATTATTATGACTCGGGTATTACTTCTACAGCAACCCATTTACTTTTCTACGGAAGTATAACTATGATTGGGATATTCTCTTTTGCCCGGACTTGGGGAGCGTTTTTAAGAAAGACATGATCTATCAGAATACAATTACAACCTTGGGACGGAGGGAGCACCCATACATACATACATACATACATATATCACCCGAAGCACTGCGCACATTACGTATAATCAGTCATATGATAAATCGGCAAACCGTCAACTATCTCTGGTTTTATTATTCCCTGTCTGGATGCCATGTTCTCAACACGCAAAGCCGTGGGATTGCGGTAGACCGGCTGGGACGCATGTCAGGTCAGCATTGGCAGACGTCAGGATTATCATCAAAGCATAACGCCTGTTTCTTGTCTGCTCTGGTCTCTGGCTGGGACAACCTTCTAGAGCTTTCAGTCGGGCGATTTCCTGCAGCCCGGCCACGTGTGTTGTTACTATTATTACCATCGCGATCAAGGGGAACGTCGAGCAAAGGGGGTGCAGACAAAGGGCTTGGAAGACGTGATGTATGATCGACATGGAGTTAATCTGCAGATCAGGCGGGAAGGGTTTTGATTCGAGGGAAAAGGAAATAAAAGCAAAACAGAGAGGCAAAAAAAGCAAGAGGGAGAGATTCTCATTCGCCGGAAGCCGGCATTTCTTTGATGAAGCATCCAACCCACTAACGCCAACAGGTTAATGCGCACGTTGCATCTTTGGATCCGGGATGCAGGAGTGGGGTGATATCCAAATCCCTGGTTGGCTAGAGGAGAGTTCCAGGGGTTCGTCTCGTCTATCCTTAAAATTTTCTTGTTTCAAGCCTCCAGCCAGCGGGGAGAGTGTGGATATAACATGAATAGCCGTGGAAAAATCAAACTGCACAATTTTGTGTTTCTATGTGGGCAGCAAATCTCCGGGAGTAAGTTTGGGTAGACGTCTACAATGGATGCAATGTATTCGTGGAACGGTGACAAGTTTTGTTGGTAGAGAGAACAGAACAAATTCCCCGTCCGTAATCACGCCAACCAGCAGTTAAATGCTCATTCGACGGCCCAACGGATAATTCATACACGTTACGGAAAAGATAATGAACCGTAACTACTTCCCCGTATCATTATTCCCAAATCTCCACCCTAACTTTCAACTGCCTTTGCCTTCAGCCCCACAATTCTCCCCTTTCCGTTCCCACGTTCCAGCCCAAGCACCCAGTACTCGGCTCTGGTCTCATCCATCTGCACCTGATACACCTTCACCTCCGCAGCGTCTGCATCCCGCGGATTGCCACCGGCCACCGCTGTCCTGACCGCGTGCAGGACTTTAGCATATTGGTTTTTCGGATCGAAGGATGCGGGTGTAAGGACGGTTATTTGCACGTCTCTAGCTGCTTCTGTGGATAGATTTGGGAGGATGAGGGATTTGAATTGGTCTGTTTATTTGTTGGTTTATTTTATTTATTAAGTTTTGGTGTTAGATACGGGTAATACGGGTAGTTATTATGCTCTAGAAAGTATGTTTTGAGCAGATCCCAGATAACATGAAAAGTTATTAGGAGAATAGGTGTAAGGGGGGGAGAGAGTTTGTTTGTAAGGTGGTTCGAACGTACCAGGGGTCGGCCACCGTCCCTCCGCCGCCCCGCTCCAGTCCAGCGCAACACCCTCGAATGCCTCGTCTGCGTCGGAGATGTAGTACATATCCACCTCGCTGAGGACAGTTGGGATGCACTGGGAAGAGGACACTGTGGTTGTTTGTATATGCTCTTGCTTTTTGCTGGAATTAATTCCCTTGGAGGGGTCTTCATTTGCCTTGTCGAGGAAGGCTGTGTAGGCGTCATCGGAGGACATGTTTGTTGATGGTGGGAAAGATGGTGATGCAGATGTAAGTGTAGATTTCGTTGGAGAGCTCTGCCTATTGTTGTTGTGCTTGCAGTTGTGGTGCTTGGTGAGGCAGGGAGAAGTGGAGAAGGGGATTTTGTGTCTGGGATTGATGACGTGAGTGGTGTTGGTGGTGGTGGTGGTGGTGGTGGTGGTGGTGAGGGGCTGTACGGATAATAATGATGATGACAATGATGATGGAGGGGGCAATGCAGGGAATTGCTTCGCTCGTGTCTTTGTGGTATGGTGGCAGTATGAATGAGATCGTATATTTGAAGACCTGGACAGTCTTTGATTCCACATTCCTCCTTTCCTTTGCAGGTCCACTTGGAGCCCCTTAAATGTAATTCTACCGTGGAATAGAAATTGCGGATGCCTTGTTTTTCGATAAATTTTGCTTAATTTAATAAAAATTTTTTATTTACCGCTTTGAAAGCTAGATCATGTGATTCATGGGCCATTTTGAGGTTCATCACAACATGGGAAACATAACTTGTGTAAAATATTGCTCATTTGACAATTACCGTTATCTATACCAATCGGCTGTTGTGAAGTATTTAATGACTAGGGAGTCCATGGTTTAAATTAAAGAATAACTGATTGTAGTAGGGATGGCTTTTAAAAGCAAAAGCCTGCTTCATTAACTAACTGGTTATCCAATGGCTGATCGCCAACTGCAACCAGGGATGGAGCTCTCAGAATTTAGGCAAAGCCTTTGATATCCATGAGCATCTAGGCAACTCAGTTTCCAAACCCTCAGGACCTGTTGTACTTCTGCGCCAGCTTCTTCATAATCCCTACAGCCTTTGATCTATACGACCCACCAAACAATGCATAATGATTAAGATAATGATACCTACAAAACCAAACAATTAGCAAACACTCACACACTTCGCCGCTAGTTATATTAAGCAATAAAGAAGCAGAGATGGCATACCAAAGAGAGAAGGAAAAAAAAAAAAAAGGAATATGGAACTTACAACTCATACAAACTAACCCGATCCTCATACTCCTCCACCGGCTCCAGCTTTGGAACAAGCCGGTGATAATCCTGCAGAAACCCACCCCCAAACCCCCCGAACATCCTCATAATCCCTAATTCATACTCACTCTGTCCATAAAACGCAGACGGATCAAATATCACCTCTTCAACCTCTCGCCCACCCAGACTACCCCGCCCCGAATTCCCAGACCACAAATCCCCATGCACAACCACAGGCGTCACGCCCTTCCCACCATTCAAATGCCCATCGCCTAACAACCGTGGCACGACGCGGGACGCAGTCGCTTCCACCAACTGCCGCAATTCGCCGTCCGCACCATTGCTACGCTCAGCGCGCTGGAGGATAAGCTTTAACCTGTTCTCCGCGAAGAATTCGGCCCAGGATGACTTGTATGAGTTGTCCTGCGGCGTGTCGCCGCAGCAGGTCGTGACGGGGAATCCGAATTGGGGCGTTGAGTAACCTTCCGGGATTGGGGCCGGGGTTATGTGTAGGTCCGCTAGCTTTTGCGCAAGGGACTTGTGGGGGAGTTGCTGGAAAGGGGATGGATCGGGGTTTGGTTTGGGGCGGGAGGGTTCGAGGAAATCGACTACTATGAAGTAGGTTGAAGGGGAGGAGGTGAGGGTGCCCCAGCCGAAAGATTGGGGGCAGAGGGTTGGCACGATGGCGTGGATGGCTTTTAGGGAGGCATCTTCACCTGTATTATGGATATGGAGTAGTTTTTTAGACTTTAGCGGAGGGAGGGCCCTTTGGGAAAGCCAGCATTGGCAATTGGTTGTGGAGGGTTGCAGGGATGTAACTTCTAGTTGGTTAAATACATACCTTGAACCATCTCCCTCCCTGCGGCCCCAGTTGCTGTTTTCAGGAAGAAGCGCTTTTCACTGCCGTCCGCCAGTGTAGTCGTGATTTTGGCGGCGGACGCGCTGCTACAGCCACCACCCGTGCGGGTTACGGTTGTGTTCGGCGCATCTAGCTGTAGAAGTTCAATAACAGCGGGGTCGAGCCTCATTTTAATACAAAATGTGTATTCGTATGTCTATGATGTGTTGTAGATAACCTGTATGACTTGATGCGGGTATCAGACGTGGGGGGATTGAAACAATTCAACAAAAAGGAAATCGGGTTCTTAGTCACATTTTACCATATGTTTCTTTGGGGGTTTAAGATTCCTCATGGGATTTGACATCTCCACTAGGATTTGATAGGTGGTTGGGATGTTGGAAGTTGACTGGCTTTTGACGGGTTTGGAGGGAGAATAACTTCCGTATCAGGGTTATGACGTAACGGCATTTGAGAGGAGCTACTTGGACATGCAATCTACGACTCGGGAATGAGACAAGAAGCGGCTGGTGAGTAAGTCACGACATCATCTTCACTTTGGTATCCTGTGCTTGAGGAGGTATCATTTAAATATTTAATATTTTCCATGGCAGATAATTCTCTAGGCTCTTCAGCGCAGTTGATGCTGCATTAGTTATCTGGTATTACGGGCAAAAGAGTGTAGAATCACCAACCCATGACATATGGTAGACGGTATTCCAAGGTAGGTTTAATAGAGCGAAATATCATGGATACTACAAGGGTAACCGAAGATATTAAGGTATTGGGAAGCTCATTACTACACCTATTTAGGTGGGTTTGGCCAGGATTTATCCTCGACCGTCGCCTCCCTTTCACGAACCTAATACGCAACATAGGGGAGGAAAGGAATCATAAGAGTTTTTCTGTTTTCGTCTTTTACGGTAAATCATGAAACAAAAAGAAAAAAAAATCGAAGCAGGTATTGAGTCAAGAGAGAGAGAAAGAACAGCTATGCATTCGCACCGCAACCTACACCGACCGATCGAGAATAAAGAGAAAAAGCAAAACTTTGTGGGGCAGTGGAGCGAGACCAGATTAAGAAATTCATGCAGCAGTAACGAGATCCTTCTTGAGGGTGCCCATGAACGCCCGCTTCTCTGCTGGGGTCTGGAATGCTCCGTGTCCGAATTTCGACGAGGTATCGATCCATTTCAACTCGACCTTCTCCAACGCCTTACGGCTCACCTGTGGGTAGAGTGTCTTCCGCAGAGTGAGAACCCGCTTCTTGACACCTGGGACGGAGCCCTTGAGCATGACGTAATCGTTCTTGACCTCACCGTATCGGACAAAACCGCCCATTCTGTGGGACGAAATGTTAGCATTTGGGTTTTGGTGGTGCTGGTTCAACATTCAAATGATAGAAAACATACGGTGTGATCTGCTTCTTCGAGACGTCAAATTCAGTCGAGGCATTGCCCTCATCCGAGCCTTTACCAATGCGGTAGATTTTGTGGTTGCACGATGTTCGGTGGTGATAACCGTCTTGACCCGCACGAGCGACAGTCCACTGGACGTGAGATGGATGCCAGGCACCAATACAGGCAACCTTTCGGAGACCCTTGTGTGTCTTACGAGGAAGCTTCTTGGTTCCCCATCTGCTGGTGACGCCATTGAATCCATGACCCTTGGTAACTGCAATAACGTCGATCATCTCATCCTGCTCAAACACGCTGTCGATCTGGATGGGTTTCTCAAACAGACCGTGGGCGAAGTCCACCTTGTCCGCAATGCTGCCGCCGTTGACTTGGACTTCCATAAGATGGGCCTTCTTCTGCTTAAGGGGGGTCTTGCGGATTTGAGTGTGGGCAAGGAGACGGACAACGGTGCAGTATTTCTTGATCCGTTCGAGTTCGCGAGAGACGGAGGCACCGGTGTTTTCAGAGTGGTTCTTGGCGTATTTGGTGAAGGCCTTCTTCTTGCTCTTATACCAGTTCTTGTAAAAGCGTCTCTTGACCTCGTCGCTCAAGTGTTCGGCCCAGACGGTAGTGAGAGATCGGAGACCACGGGGAGTCTCGATGTATCCAACAACACCAACAGCGATCATCTACAGACAGAAACAAGAGAAAAGCGATGTTAGAATCATTTATTCCCTGCCAATCGTATAGAAGGAAAAGCTTCAATCCTACCGGAGGGGTCTCAACAATGGTAACAGCCTCAACGATCTCCTTCTTGTGCATCTTGGCACCAGGACGCTCGAGATCACGGACAACAGTGGTCATACCAGCCTTGTAGCCCATGGCAGCCGTGAGGTGGACAGGCTTCTTGGGGTCATCTTTGGGGAAGCTGTTTTTTGGCACACAAAGTTCAGTATTCCATCCCATATCTATCTACGAAACTATCAATTGACTAACCTCTTAACCTTCCCCCGGTGTCTGGCACTGCGCTTCCTGGGAAGGAAGGCAAGAGAGCCTATAAACATTGCCTGTCAGTTAAATTGCACAAATATACAAAAAACTGATCTCACTACGGAAGCGAGGGATGAAATTTTTACGAACCATGCCGAGGCGCTTCGAATTTCCGGTGACTCCTGGAATTTAGACAAAAATTATCAGTCCTCTGGATTTAATAGACCCAATTAACGGCACGCAGCAGCATGGAGCAACTCACATCTTGACCCTGTTTGTGGTTAGTTGACGAAGTGCTGAGTGTGTCCTGTCCACAAAATTCGAAGTCGATGTTGATGATTTTGTCCCAATTGACGAGTGTGGGCTGACCTAAGCGATGTCTTGGCAATACTTTCCACTTCGGGGTTAGCGCCACGGTGCCCACTCAATGTAACCTTAAAGAAGCTCAAAATTTCAATATCATTCAACGGAATTTGACAGCAGATAGAGCCTTCGAAATTACAATTTCGTGTCAATTCAGAATGAAAATGGATAATATAATTGAGCTACATAGACATGGCGAACGCTTTGTTGCATCGGAAGGAAACTCGTCCTTCATGGAAATGTATTCACTTGCATCGATTGCACGCACACAGCTTATCGCCTCAAGAACCATTCGTTGACTGGATTGGCTTTTCTTATAACGAAATTCAACCCATATCCCCAGACATCCAATCAACCCGAAGACGGTCATGGAAGTGACTAAACTAAGGAAAACGGGTGAAGAACTACCCCTCACCAACTCCCATCCGGATACGGCTCACTCTTCGGCCCTTTGGTCCATCCATCAGTCCTCCCATCCCAGTACTGCAGATGGATCTTACTCCAATCAATCCCCTCATCACCCGTATCAATCGTCAACCCATTCACTGTCAAAAACATAACATCGCCATATGATCCATCAACGAAGCAGGAGACCCCACACGTCTTGCAGAAGCGGTGGTATGTTTTTTTCCTACCAAAGGTGTATACAGACAGCTCCTCCAGGGACGCCGGGGAAATCAGTTTGAACTCCTCATTTTCTGCCACTCGCACGGCTATCGAGCCCTTTTTTAGACAGATAGAGCAGTTGCAGCGGCTCGGGATTGCCTTGCCAAGGTCGACGTTCACCGTGTATTTCACGAAGCCGCAGTGGCAGCTGCCGGTGTAGAGCTTTTTGGAGTTAGATTGGGTTGATTCGGTGGCCATACTGGTTTTCTTTCCTTTGAACTTTTGGCTTTGGGGGTCGGACGTTTAATTGTATGGGATTTTAGGCTATTATGGTGAAAGATGGAGGTATTTCAGAGGTTGAAGCGAGTGGGAAATGACAGCCTTACACAGCTAGAGACTTAAGTTCGCTCTGAAGGGTGAATACGAGCCCTTTTAAGTCTGTAAACTTCCCCTCATGCCCAGACGGTGCACTGCGGGGTTGTATATATACGGGAAGGAACTAGCCTTCTGGGTGTTTGCCTGGAAGCCCTAAGGCTCGAGTGACAGGATCCCGACACCCGACCAATTCCGCTCCCGTTATATCAATTGGCAGCACGCACCGTTGCAACCTGGGTGGAAGGCCAATTTTATTGGTTAATTTCCACGATTTAACTAATATGTATAGCTGGTGCGCTTAACATTGGCTTTAGGCTTGAAAGAAAACATCTCATTTGATCATCCAACCAGGAAATATCCTTGCATATTTTTCTGCCACTTACGGGGTTTTCATTATGCATCCCCGAGGGTTAATATCTTCGTTACACGAGGCTGCCCTCAAGAATAGAGCGGGAAATTCATACCCATGTAGTACAAATGTAGAAGAAGGTAAGGGAATCAACAGGCTTGGGCTGTTCATTCCAAGATGAAGAGACAGAAGAAGACAGAGAGTGTAGGTAGTGGGATTGATTACTCCTTAAATTACTTAAAATCTCCTCGTATTCCCATTCATCGTTATCTCTTTCTACCGCAAGATGGCTTTGTTCGACACACCTGTAGTTACCCTGACCATGCAATCCTTATAAAACTAGTGAATGAACATTTCTATACGGAGTAGCAGAATCCATCCCCGAGCCCGCCACAACAGTGAGCCGGCCACCAAATCCAAAATACTTCCAATTGCCTAACCAAACCACCCCAACGTGAAATCATGCCACCAATCCGCCGTAATAATGCTAGAAACTCTATAGAGATAGAGAGAAGACTTGAACTTTTGATAAATACCATTAAAAAGCATGAAATAATATCATTTCATACAGCTGCACATCTATATGAGGTGCCTCATACTACTCTGCAGGATCAACTTAAGGGCAGGATTGCAAGGGTAAGTTGATGCATAAATTGAGTCAAATTAACTAAAGCTAAAAAGAATCTGCCAGGTCAGTGAATTCTTGATCTGGCAAAATGAGAAATACCCCCTCAGCTGGCATTTGTTGAGAATATGACTAATCAACTTCTCCTCTACAGCATTTCATCTCTACCCCTTCTCACATTGGCAAGAACTGGGTCAATAAGTTGATTAAATAATGTATGAAGCTTCATTACTGCTACTTCAGACACTATAATCATGAGTAAGTAAAATTTAAAAATTTAAAAATTATTCAAAATTAGTTCAAAATTAGTTCAAAATTTTGAAAAATATAATTATTAAGTAAAATATTTAATTTAAAGATATTTATAACTTTGATAAGACTGAATTTACAAGAGCTCTATATAACTATCAAAATCATATTATTAATATTAGTATTGCAGCTGAGCAAAGCTTTTATAACTAAGAAATCAAGAAAAAATGATTATGATTAAAATAGTCAATATATTATATTAAGATTTTTTTATATATAATTTTCAAAGATTAAAATCTATAATAAAGTTATTTTAATAAACTTTTAAATAATTGAAAATTTGATATTGATTCTAATAATTGAATTACAAATGAGATTAAACTTTAAATAACTTATTAGTTATTTATTTCTACTATTAATCTATATAAAATTAATATTTTATCTTCTTTTTATTTTGAATAAATATAATAGTAATTTTATCTTAAAATTTAATTTTATTTATAAAAATATTAAAATTATTTATTTATATATATTATTATATTTTATATATATTTTATAGTTAATAAATATAAATATTTTATAATTTTAAAATATATAAAAGTCCAATTAAATAGAAACTATAGAGTAAGTTTAATATTATCAAGAAGATAAATTTTTTAATATTTACTTTAAAATATATATAAAAGCTTTTAAGATTTAAAATATTTAAAGTAATTTTATAGTTATTAAAATAAAATTATTTAAATCTGATCTAATTATTTAATAATTAAATATTTAACTTTAAATCTTTAATTTTTTAAATAATTTATTTTATAATTTTAAGTTATTTTAAATTTTATAATTATTTTATAATTTATAATAATTATATAAGTAAAGAAATAAAATCAAAAAATTTTTAAAATAAAATTTTATAAATTTTTTTAAAAGATTGATAAAAGATCTAAAAAATAAAATATTAATATTTATAAATATAAAAATTAATATTACTAGTATAAAAAGTAATATTAAAATATATTTATTATAAATAAAAAAAAGTAAAAATATAAAAAGTCTATATATAAAATTTAATAAAAAAAATTAATTAAGAGGAAGTTCAGAATCTAGTTATTTCATCTGCTAAGTCTGTCGAACTGTTTGTTTTTCATTTCTCTGCACCTTTACCAGCAGAATCTAGATCATGTATATATGCACTACAGAGATGCAGCAATCGTAACATACTCAGATATACAAGAATAAGATGCCCTGAACCTAGTGTAATTTAATCCAATTTAATTAGAAATTGTTGAGTGTAGATATTTCTGGTTAAAATTTAATTAATTACTGTACTGTGATTTTGGTGGCGGTGTTGCTGGCTTAGAGGTTGGATTATGTTAGTTAACTAGTTACTTATTTGTCAGGGACTTGACAGCGCCGCAAAATGAAAATATAATTGAATTTCAATAATCTGAAAAATTGTCAGTCAAGGAACCTTCCCCTTCTTCCGAACTTGTTCCATCTTGATACAACACCGCCATCTTTAATTCAATTCTCAAGCTTTCAGACTAAGCAATGCAGGCGGTCTGGTAACAAGGAGCCTCTTAAAGAGGTAAATACTCTTATACCAGGCTCAAAAGTGGCAGGACAGCAGGCACTGTTAAAAGAGATTGACTTACATAGCCAGAGTGCAGCTTTCAAAGGTCAGGATGAAAACAAAACGAAAAAAGTATTTCAAATAATCAAGGGCAGATATATATGCAGAAGTCGAACTGTGGATGCAGTTCACTATCTGCAAATGCACCCCTTTTAATGAAATGTTCGCAAAACCTTTAATGGCAGTGAATGTCTATGCTCTGATATTCTGTCTCTGGTCAATTTATGAACCACCTGATGGTATTCTAGAACAATTTGAAGTTGGCATGACTTTCAAGCACGCTCATCATGAGCAGCAAAGACAAAAATGTTTTGTTACACCATTTACTGGCAATTTCAACGATGCTTTTTTGTTTTCGCGCAAAAGAAAGAGAAATATAGATATGATCAGCAGACCATACCATCAAGCGCCGTCCGCAGACTCTCCGGAGTGACTCCGGGTGACGCCTATTTTGATTGCACTGGTGGTGGTGTTGGGTATATTTTTTGTGGCCTTTTCTTTTTAAGCCTCACCGCTTTTGCTAATATTTTTGAACTCTTTGTCCAAAGCGCTTTCACTCAGACAGTACGTTATCAAGACTAAGAGCAGCAAGACCACAGCCAAATTAATCATGGCTAAGTATATACGTAGTGCTCCTCCGTCGAGTATGCACTCTCTGCAGTTTGCAACTTTCTTTAAAATCAAAGTTCTATTTCATCTCTATATTTCTTAGTAGGGAGAGGTCTCAGATTCTTAAAGAGACATCTTCATCTATCACTAGTTATAGCTTCTTATTCATACGAGAAAATTGCTAGTAGCTCAGCTTTAGTAACAAACTAGTTGTTAAACACAGTTGTTTATCTCATTACTTTTCAATCTATCAAGATCATTTAGATAAAATAAAGGTAAAACTTTTCAAACTCTTATAGTCTGTGATATCTGTATATGCTGTCATTACTAATACATCTATCTGAACAACTATTGTGACGAATATCGCGAACGTATCTTCGTTCGGTGATCCTGCCATCTCGGAGTGGGGAGGCTGGCTACGCTAGTTGTACGGCGTGCAGCAGGAGGCTAGCCGGCTAGCACTTATTAAAATATGTAGCTACTCTATTCTCTTCATAGATCAAAGAAAAATAAATATTTTCAAAAAGGAAACTTCTTTTTGAATTTTAAAAAAATTTCAAAAATCAATTAATTTATAATCTTATTTACATTTATAAATATATTGACTTCAATTATTAAAAATTTTTCTTCTTGAAGATTTTTTAAAATCTCTATAATTATCAAAATTATCCTTATAATTCTGAGATTTAGATAAAAGTTAATATAATTATAATTAAAATTTAAATTTAAAGAATTTTTACCAAATTATATTTTATTAAATATTTTATATATATTTTTATATTAAATATTTTTGATTAAATAGCTTCTTATATAATATATAAGTTTAAACTTTCAAGATAATTATATATTTTATATTTAATTTTATTTTTATTTTTATATTTAATAGTTAATTAAATACTTCTCAGTTTTATTTTTAAATAAATATGAAACTTATTTAATAAAGCTCTATTATAATAAACTTCAATTAAAGATTCTTTAATAAATATATATTAATTTAAAAAATCTATACTTAAGTATTTTATCTTCTTATAATGTTTTATAGAACTATATTACTTTAAAGTTACAGTTGTAGAAATATTTTAAATAATACTTTTGTATGTTATTTAAATCTTTATCTTTTTACTAATTGAAGACTTATTATTTATATAAATATAATTAATATTTTATTTTTATATTTTAAACTAAGATAAATATTAGATATTAAAATATATATTATTGACCTTTATACAACTGTATATCATTTAAATTTATTATCTACTTGCATACTATGACTCAAGATTATACTTCAAATCTTGCTTGTATTTTTACATTTCTATAGAGTTTTGATTTTTCTTTCTATTTTCAAAATATAAAATAAATAGCTATATATATAGCAGTTGATATAATATATTAATTTTACAAGCTAGTTAAGTTTCTATTATTTAAAACTTATAATAGTATACTGTAGCTTATATTTTATGTTTAATTTCAATAAGCTTATAAAATGAGATAAAAATATGATAAATTATAATATTTAAAACATATTTAATAATTTTTATTTTGGACAGTCTGAAAAAATTTAATCAAATTAATATAAATTTACAAGTACAATAGTCAGTACTATTAAAAATTTAAAGATAATTAGTTAACTAATTTACTTTATTAATGTAATCTATCATCTAGTGAATTAGATCATTTAGTTGATCAATTTATTCAATGTGTATATGTCTAGCATTCATATCAACAAAATACTCACTTTATGGCCTTCTCAAGCTTTTACTTAGAAAGAAAAGATTTTTTTAACTATTCAAACATTAAAAAAAAAATCAAACTTTAAATATTAAGAAAGTTGCAAGCTTGTACAGCATCTCTTTTATCATCTTACAGAATCAATTGAATAATCATATAACACAAGAGAATTTTTAACTCAATAATTGAAAATTAGTCTCCACTGAAGAGTTAGTTCTTGTACAGTGAATTCTATTCATGAATGATTGTGATCAGTCTTTTCAAATGTGTACTATATGAAAAACAGTCGATCTTCTTCTTGTCAATTGAGATTCTAGCACTGAGGTCAAACCTTCATCTACAGTTGGCAAATACTGAGTTTATTGATTTATTGATCATCATTCTGAGCTTAAGTTCAAGTTCTCATGCAAGTATGATTATCAGTAGACTTTATGTGAGAATTTTGAGATTATTCATAAGTGGTTCAGACTTTTACAAAACATCATTGCAAAGTATAATATTCTAAAAGATAATATCTACAACTTTGATGAGACTGAATTTCAGATAAGAGTTATTAGCACTGCTAAAATGATGATTGAATCTAAAAGAATCAATTATTCAAAACTAATTCAATCTGAAAATTGAGAATGAGTAACTGTTATTGCTGAAATTAATATCACAGATTAAGCTTTTTATATAATAATCATTCTCAAAGAAAAAGTGCATTAATTCTATTGATATAAGATGAAAGGACTGTCAGATAACTGGGTCATTGAAGTCAGTGATAATGACTAGACAACTGATAAGCTAAGTCTGTATTGACTGAAGAAGATGTTCAACAAGAACACCTTATCTTGTATAAAGAACAAATACTGATTGTTGATTTTTGATAAATATAAAAGTTATACTTCAGCTGAATTTGACTGGTTCTGCTCTGAGAATAATATTATTACTCTTTACATGCCAGCTTATTCCTCTTATCTTCTTCAGTCATTGAATGTTGACTGCTTCTTCTCTCTGAAAACAGTGTACAGACAACTGATAGAGAAACAGATGCAGCTTGAAATCAATTATATTGACAAAAAGAAGTTTTTGACTCTATATCTAACTGCTTATATACAGGCTCTGAATGAGAATAAAATCAAGAGCAGTTTTAGAGCTGCTGGATTAATTTTGTATAATTCTGAACAGATTCTCTAACATTTTAATATCATAATACATACACTCATCTCTTCTAGAACTTCTCATAGCTTTCAAGCTTTCTGGACTATAGTCATATCATATAATATACATCAATTGGAGCCGCAGACTGAGAAGGTCAGGAAATATATTAAACACTGCATGCATAGTCCACCCAGTCCTACTCATCAGACTCTAAGCCAGCTTGTCAAGGGCTGTCAAATGACTATGCATAGAATGGCAGTTTTGAAGCAGAAGATCAAGGAACTAAGAGCTACAAATGCAAAACAAAAGAGAAAGTGAAAAACAAATCATATATATATAGCTCAAAAGAGTGCTTTGAGGATTGAAGAAGGCTTGAATCATGTATAAAGGGTCAATAAATCAAAAGAAGAGGTGATTGAAGCTGCTGACTCTTAATTACAAAAATACACAGTATCGTAGTATAGTCTATATGAGACTATTGAACATACTGCTCATACATACTCCTAGTGGGCAGAAAATAATTCTTAATATAATTTATTACTTTCTGTATATAATTGTTGCTTAATTTAATCTGAAATACTTTGAGTGATAAAAGACTGATTAACTAGATGATTTGATCAACTAGATGATAAATTACATTATTAATGTAATTTTTAAGTATGTAAAACACTCAAATAAGCAGAACATCAATTCAAAATGTCTTCTTATTTAACTACTTATTTATCTCAATATGCAATTATACTATCAATTTATACTAAAAATACTTCAAATTCTCTTGAGAGAGAAGAGAAAATTGAACTTATGATAAATGCTTTAAAAAAGCAAGAAATCTTCTTAATCTATGAAGCTGCATATGTATTTGATGTATTATTATCTACTCTAAGTTATCAACTCAATAGCTAGACTGCTCATATGAATCTATAGGAAAATTCAATCAAATTAACCCAGGTTGAAAAGAATAGACTAGTTAAATAAGTGCTAGATTAAGCTAAATGAGGATTTACCTCATAGCTAGCATTTATTAAGAATACAGCTAATTATCTTCTTACTATACAGACTTTCATCATCTTCACTACTATCTCTTCCTTCTTTCTCCTCCCTCCTCCCCCTCTTGCGTTGGCAAGAACTGAGTGTCAAATCTAGTGGCATGCTGTCCTGAGCTTTAGACCTGTTACTCCAGACACTATAATTATAACCAGGCTAAATATGAGAATATAAAGATTATTCAGACTTGATTTATGATCTTAGAGGATGTAAATACTGAGTATAGAATTTTGTTAGATAAGATATACAATGTTATTGAGACTGACTTTGCAATGAAACTCTGTGCTACTACTAAGATTATTACTAGCAGTGAGTACTATAGCTGAACAAAGCTTTTACAGTCTGAAAATTAGAAATAAATGACTATAATTAAGTCAGTCAATTTATCAAAATAGGCTCTATTCTATATATTATTCTCAAAGGTCAGAATCTGCAAGAAGGTTAGTTTGAAAGCCTTTTAAATAGCTGGAGGCTTGACGTTAGTTTTAATAACTGGACTACTGATAAAATAGGTCTTAAATGACTTACACAAATATTTATTCTAGAAGTAAAGATATATAAAATTAATAGTTTTATTCTTCATATTTTGGACAGATATAGCAGTCATTTTACTCTAGAATTTGATCAAATATTCAAAGATAATGCAATTATCTATCTTTATATTTTTTCTTATTCATCACATCTTTTGCAGCTACTAGATGTGAGCATTTTTTCAGTTTTAAAGTAAGTATATAATAGTCTAGTCTAATAGTAAATGTAGTTTAAAATCAATATTATTTTCAAGATTAATTTCTTAGAAGCTTATTCTGCAGTCTGTATAGAATCTTTTAAAGCTTAGAATATTTAGAATAACTTCAAGACTTTTAAAATAGTGTTACTTCAGTCTGACTATATTATTCAATAGTTGAATATTCAACTCTACACTTTGATGCTATTATCTAACATATCTAGTACATCATTCTAGATTTTTTAAACATCTAGAAACCTTTAATAGTTGCAGCAGCAAGCAAAAAAGATTAAAAAGCTTATAAAAGATCAGTCTTAGAACTTAGTAGAAAATCTTGATTAAATTTTCAAGACTTATGAATATAACATGATCAGCATCACTATTTTGAAAAAATAATATCTGAATATATTTAATATAAATGAAATAGAGAAGCAAATGCAGAATAGATCTAGATATTAAATTTAATATACAAAAGATATAATTAGAAATAAAGTTTTAAATTTTGTTATTTTATCTACTGCATCTGTTGAACAGACAGTTATTCAATCTCATGAGTCTCAGCTATCTAAGTCTATATCATATCAATAAGCTTCATAATACTGTAGCAATTATGGCACTCTTAGACATATAAGAATAAGATATCCTTAACTTAGTGTAATTTAATATAATTTAATTAAGTATTGTGGTGTTGAGATAATTTGATTTAAAATCTAATCAGTTGAAATATATTGATTTGATATTCTGCTTACTTAAATATTCTACTCACTTGAAAATTATATTATTAATTTACAGATTTCATAACTAGCTACTTGCTATTTCTCTTATATTTAGATTTCAGAATAGATAAAATTTTAATTTTAAATAATTAAATTTTAATATTAAATATATATAATTACTTATAAATTATTAAAGATTTACTATTCTTTAGTAATATAAATAGATTTAAATTTTAATAAAAACTTATAAAAATTTATTTTAATTTTATAATTTCTATCTTTTACTATTTGATATCATAATTATATAATTAAATATAATAGTTTTAAAAAAATATTTACCTGCTTTAAAAAGATTATATTAACGTAAAAAATTTAAAATATATATAATTTTATTAAAAAAATAATAATACTTTTTTTAATATATTTAAAAGCTATAATAATTGAATATATTGTTTTATATTATTTTAATTTTTATATAATTATCTTTGAAATAAATAAATTTATTAAGTAAAATAAATTAATAAGTTTAAAATTATTTTACAATTATTATTATAAGAAATATAAAATATTAATTTTATATTTAAAGTTCAACTTCTGAGTAAAAACTGAAGAAATTCAAAGTAAAATAAATTGAAATTTATAAAAATTCAGATTCATCTAACTTTTAGAACTATAAAAGTTATTATTTTAAAGTTTTTTTTAATTTATATAAACTTTTACTACTTTTATTTTTTTTTCTTTAATATTTTTAATATAAATTTGATTCACCTTGTTATAAAATTAAAATTTTAAAAGCTAGTTAAAAAATTTTAATTTAAATAATAATAAAATAATAAAATATAATTCAAAATCATTTATATATAGCTTTGTTAATAATGTTAACTTAAAGAAATTAGTTATAAAATTTTCAATTAATTACTTTTTTAATAAGTGAAATTTATAAGATTATAATTATTGCTTTATTTATTAAGTAAAAAAATTTGATATTTTCTCACTTCTATTTAAATTATCATCTATTTTTTGATAAAAAATTAATTTAAATTTAAAATTTCTAACTATTACTTATATTAAATGAAAATTTACTACTGTGTTATAAAATGTATTTAAAAAATTTCTTCCTGCATTTCCTCATCATTTATAGTTTAATTTATTTACAAAGTAAATTAATCCTGATTTGTTTAACTATGTAAAGTATTTTAAATGTCTTTTTTATTTTATTAAATAATTTTCTTTTATTGAAAATTAATTGAAAAGTATTATAAAGGAGCTGAGTACTTTTTATATTTTACACTAGTTAAAACTGAATTAATTTGATAAGAGTTTGAATTAAATATCTTACTAAATTTTAATCTTGATATATATTTTTTATATATTTTATTTTTAAACTTATAAATCTCTATAAGAACTTTATATATATTTCAATATTAAATATTAAATATCATCAAGATCATCTTTTTCATTTTTTGTATAAATTTGTAATATTGAAAAAATGATTTACTGTTGACTATATGTTTCAGCGACTGGTTAGAAGATGGAGCCAATTATGAACGGGTGGGGATAATGTTTGCGGTGTTGACTGCGAAAGTAATCATTGGTGGGTGAAATTCTCAGCTTAATCATTTTTGGGGTCTCAGAGCTCGCATTTTGCCCTCCATCCTACAACAAGTAGTTTTTTCATAGACAAGTTTTTTGCCTCGAAGTCCCCAAAGATGCCCCAACCCTCCCGACCAGATATATAGCCCAGCCAGACCGTTCGCGCTTCGATGCTCTTCTCATCTAAGTGTGGTGGAACTGTGAGAGCTTCCCCGAGAGCCGAATCCAATACTTCCCATCCTGCACAGCTTGCGGCGTAGTAACAAAAATCTCTACAGAGTATAATCTCAATCTCTTGGGGAATAAAGAGTGAGACAAGTCTGTCTCAGGAAGATGGGATGTAGTTGCAGATAACACTAATGATTTGATATGTCGACCGACTTCAAAACAGCATGCCAGGGGTGGGTGGTACAAGCAGATCTCATGTTTTCCAACCTTTCCTACATGTCATGCTTCAATTACATCAAACGGCCACATCATCTTTATCTCTTGGCGGTCCTTCTCGCTCTCCGTGGTTGCCAAAACAGCCTTGTATATACGTTGATGAGTTTCCTTTACTTCCTCCCAGCGATATTCAGGGATCCAGCCATGCTGCCCAACTCCCAACATCTCAACAATATCCTGTCTGACACCCGACATCTTGTCATAGATATCTAGTCGTTCCTGGTGAATGCGCATTTCCTCTAAGCTCAAGGCAGGGATAGGACAGTCTTCTTCAAAGCCAAGGTCTTGCCAGTGCTCCCTCAGCTGCATCAATTCATGAGTAAATGATACCAAGCCATCTTTCCATGTCCGATGACAGCAGCGGAATGGCCGGAGGAGAGTCTCATCAATCTTTCTCACCGCCGCTAGCCGCGGAGCCAGAAGTCCCAACTCTTCTTCAAAAGCCTGACTGCAGATACTCTCTTCAATGCTCTCTGGTGTTTCATTCACGGGTGGCTTCGCGAAATCAGGTACCTCATCTGCATAGTAGAATGCTGGCTCAATACTTGTAGATTGCCAATCAATAAAACCTGTCACAATAGTGGGATCATCCTCAGACACAAAGATGTTTCTCTTGTGTAGATCCGAATGGAATAGAGTTGGGGCTGCATTAGATTGTATCTGAGGATGTCGCGTCAATATGGGAAATAGGGCCTGACCTAGGCTCAAAAGTTCCAGATGCTCGCCCACGGAGCCTTTATAAGATGGTTGCTGATGAGGAGCAAGATTCTCAGCTGGGGGCAATCTTGCAAGGCCGACATCAATTAAAGCAGAAGAGTATGAGAGAAGATCACTCCCTAAAGATATCAATAAGTAAGAAACTATGATATATTGAAGAGAGAAAGAATATCTCACATGGGCCCCTATTCGGTCCCTTCAATGCATAGTTCCTGGGCTCTCCAACATTGCAATCCCAGTATGTGTTTCTGCAATTCGGCCCAATGCAGTACTTGCAGTCACCATCCAGCTTTTGCTTCAAATCAGCATCGAGAAACACTGCATCAGTAAAATAAAGACTGCCATATCCTGGAAAATTAAGTTCAGACATCTTCATAATACCTGTGGAAATTGATCTAATGCAATTCATTCTCTGGGAAAAGGACATTTTTGGCCACATTTGATACAGTGAAATGCCACCGGCATGTTCCATTATAATGTATGCTGAGCCAATGGGGTTGGACGGGTCATCACACCAGTCCAGGATGGTTGGAATTGGTATTTTGAGATGATGTTGCACTGTATGCACAAGTTAAGGAAAGCTGTCTTCCCAAATATAGATCCACTTGCATGTAGCCTTACAGTAAGTAATTGTTGCAACTTCAGAGTTTGTGACAAATCTAGCTGATCCAGCAACTGATGTCGGAAACTTTGCAACAACACGTCTCCCATCATCAGTTGTAAAGATGAATGCTCTGTTGAAGCCGCCCTCCAGTTTCTGATAGGATTGGATTGAAGTGGCAGATGGACACAGAGAGAGGACTTTATCACAAAGACAGTCAAAATTGAACTGTATGTACCGCGCTTCACGCTGCAGCTTGTCAAGATGTAGCCATCGACCGGAAGTGTAGGCAAATGGTGCTTTGTTACACTGTTAAAAGTTATGATGTTGGCCCGATGGAGTCTTGGTATGGAACTCACACTTCTTGAATTGATGTTCCGCCATTGGGGCTCGCGAGATATCCCGGTATCCACTTATCAGTGAAGTTTGCCTAAACTGAATGGGCTTGGGTCTTAAAAGGAGCAGCGAGTAATCTGTGGCATCCCATTACCATTTCAGGTGCAATATGGACAGCGAACAGAGTAACTTCGAACTTGTTCACGATAGTAGTGCAAGTTGTGACCAAAACCCCACAGAGTGGGGCTGTTAGATCAATCACGTGAATGATAGTAACTAAAACACGTAGTTAACTGTTTGTTGGAGGTTAATAACTTCCTGTCAAAAAGGCCCAATCGCCAGTACATAGTCTATAACTTCTGGACGAAGGACGAGTCCAATCCATCTCATAGGAATCACCTTGATCCCTAACAGTTATACACCAGTATAAGAGCAGCTGGCATACCCGTACCCAGCTCATTTCCTCCAGCCCCTGACTCTTCGAGCCTTCTGAATAAACAGATCCAGGTTCAGATACTCTCAATTACCTAGAGGACAAGGTCTCGTTATAGCCTCAAAGTCACCCATCAATCTTTGAGCCGATTCAGTTGTTGTCATAGTCAGGTGTTAACAGGTGCAGCGAAGAGACTACTTTTATTACCTTCCAGAAGAGGGTTGTATAGCGGAAGAAACTTAGCAGTTTGACGAGAGGAGAGGCAGTATGACTTTGTTTTACCTTGAGAGTTTAAAAAAAAATCCACTTCGGGGGGCCGGCTGCTCCAGATATTGTGTTAACCTTGAGGGCCAGTTGATTGCATGGACGTGATAAAAACTGCGACCTTCAGCGGCGAGGCGAAGCAAACAATGCCAGGTCTACTGGGTGGTTCCCTCTTGGATATGCTGATCAGGGACGTTTCTTTGGACAGATGGTCTCATTTCTGTCTTTGGTCTTGCTGAATCATTGACTGGGTGCTGCCGGAATCTTGATGCAACGCCGAAGGCCTGACTCGGGGGGAATTGGTAGGATAGGTAGACATGGAAAAATAGCAACCCTCCCACGCCATTGTTGGCCATTGCTCAACCTTCTACAGGTTCAGCCGGGGTGGGGTTGAAGAAATATGGAACTGGCTTAAGAATTTATTTATCAACCGCGAATCACGGGGAAGAAGAGGATATCTCGGGCCGGCAAACCCTCCCGCATCATGTTCCTCCCCTCAGCAGCAGCCTATTAGAGTCTGCTTAGATCTAGAAATCCACCTTTAACACCATCATAAGCAGTTCCACCATTTATATCTCTCAGAGAAGTATCAGAGCCGGCGCTCTGAGAAGCAAGTAAACAATATCAGGTTCCCTGCTTTTCCCTGCAATCAACAGCGCAGTGCAACTGTGTTCGGGGGACCAGAATGGTGTCTGGTAGTTTGGATCAAGAACGGCATGAAGCAGCATCACAACCAGTTCCATGTATATTGGTCCACGGTGGAAATAAGCAAATCGCCTGTTTGGTAGATAGCATGCGTTTGGAAAGTAGTTCCGCCTCCTCGGAATTTAAAGGTGGGAAAACTACACATCACCTTTGTTGACCAGTATCTTTAACAGTGAGGAGAGGCTGATCTCGGGCGGGATCTAAGATCCACATTCATCAAGAGAGTTTTGAAAAGATTCTCTTAGCTTGTTGTGACGCCCCTCCCAAAGAGGTTGGTATGGCTGCGCGGCATGTTGTCATGAGTGATAAGAGATCCTTTGGTTGAAGCAGGTGATTGATAAGAAGAAGAATTTTTAGTGGGAAGACCGAAAAAGAACTATTTTATTCTGCCGAAGGGGGGAATTGAATAGGAATCTAAGGTTTTAAGCTGCGTGCACGGGCTATGGTTGGGAGGGAGATACAGCAGAAGATTAAGAATTCCTCTTCCCGCCCCTCCATATAGACTTCGCGCTGCTCCACAGCGCTATGCCTCACAAATGCTCATTGCAATAAAAACCTGATTGGAGATACTTAAAGCAAATTCATTCAGGCATTCTGTTTGCTAATCCATCGCAGCTGAACAATTAATCATCCGCGCCAGGAATTCAGACAGTACTGGCGGGCGCAGCAGCAGAAGGCTTCGCAGAGAGTTGTCTTAATCTCTCGTGCGAGTCAAGGGTTGAGACGATCCTGTCTCAAGAAGGGCAAAAATATGATGGCAGATGACTGGCAGATATTATCAGGAGAATGCATTCAAAGCAACCACCCAATGGAATGTTGAGCCATCGTCATGGCGCAGCGAGGAAATGTTATGCGCCTTGCGCCAGCTCCCTCATCATAGTTACAAGTTCCAGAGACTTACCTTGCTTGATTCCTGTCTTCTCGATAAAGATAAAGGGCGCCAGACCAGATATCAGTTATACCAACAACAGAGTTCCTGCCATTCCGCCATTTTCCTCAGACCCAATCCATTATCCTCATCCAGCAGGGGATGCGGCGGAGCACCAGGAGCTTCCACGAGGGGGGAAAACAAAAATTTCAAGCGAAGAAGGATGCTGAGCAGTTAAGCAGCGAGAGCATAAAGTCTTCATATCAGTTGGGGCGGGCGCGCCCTATCCGAAAAGGCATGCTATAAGTTCTGGTTATGCGTGGTTGATTATACAGAATAGTCAGTAGAATCCTATTATTTAGTTAACTACCTCGATAGAGCTGAGCTTCCCCAATTTTCATGCGCGGTCAATCTGCAAAATTGGAATTCTAAGAAAGTGGGGACCACAGCCTCCCATCAGCTCTTTTCTTGTCTTATTTCAACTGCATCTCACGCGCTCATCCCGATATATTTTTGGCCTTGTCTGACTTTTCAGACAATTTGGCGTGGATTTGGTTGGGGTTTATGAAACAGCGGCTCAAAACCAACCCCAGCGAGTAACTATTAACTACCTATTCAGAGGACGTGGGTCAGTCAAGTTACAAACAGCGAACGGTTGTTAGATAGTTTAGTTACTCTGAAACAGCTAAGCGCTCTGTCAACCATAAATCCTGACTCCTTTCCTCACGTCAAACCACAGTGTGTATGAAAATCTTTCGCCCCCCGCTAGATTTGTGCATGATCGTTTAGTTTATGGTTGTTTCACCTGCTAATCTAGGCCGTTTCTGACGTTAAATAGGACTAAAGAAGGGTGAAGTACCCATTTAACTATGTATGGAAATTGGGCTTAGGTCCCTGGTAATTTAGTAAACTAGTTAACCTAACTAACTAAATTAATAATTATAAACTCGGACCACTCAGCTGCCCACATCCCGCAACTCGACCAATCTGTGGAGATGGATCAGACACTGTCAACAACCTTAGGTACCTGGAACCTGCGTTGTCTTGACAGAGAGTCCCATTCAGTCGCCGAGAAAAGGCGTTTGTCTAACCTGGGTGTCCTGGACATGTTGGAACACTGTGATTAATGGTAGTTTTGGAAGACATTGCAGTGCGTCTTTTGAACAGATGGAAAGGGATGAAAAAGGTAAATGTGGGGTAAGACATGCATGTGATGACCCCCCTCTGTCTACGTTAAGTGGGGACAATATAGAGATGTGAAAACATCCGTTGTTAGTGAGAATAATGGTAATTAGCGGAGCTTGCTTGGAGCAGTCCATAAGCATTGCCGGGAGCTAACTCTATACTTGGATAGCATTCATCGAAAGCAGGACTCCAGGATATTTGTTTGTGTGACCTCGTTGTGGAAAGTTCTCCATTTCGGTAACTAGTTATTAACAGTGTGTTTG